>NC_137869.1:5663372-5665872 GCF_963924005.1 Protomyctophum bolini
CCTGAGATCAGATTCACACGAGGTTTCCACTGGACACACACTGGTCTGATGAACCCATTCTGACCTGAGATCAGATTTTAAAAAATGTCAGTCGTTCTTTGATTTTTCAAAAATAGCAGACCTACAAGCTCATAGCGCGCCACTCGGTGGCGCGCTATGAGCTTGTAGATCTGCTATTTTTCAATAGCTAAAGCATGACATGATGCTGACACCAAAATGGGTTCCCGTTCAGAATGTGTTAAGATGTTGAAGCTGTGCACAGTCAACCTCCCCGGAGTAAATACATACACATTATTGTTTTTGCGTGTGCAGCCCTAGCTCTCTCTCCCTTTGCCTCTCCATACAACTCTTACCACTGGAACTTTCACCACAAAAGCCAGCTGTCAACATTAATAAGACAAAACAACCGTTTATCCTCTTTTCTCTGCACCAATTTAGCCATTTGCCAACAACCCCCTCCCCGGTCTGTACTGTGGTCCCTGTTGTTGTTCTGTGGAGGAGGGTGTAGACAACCACACGTCTCCCTCGTACACAGAGTCCACTCGACAGACAATTGCTTTTCAAGAGGAGAGCCAATTGGCTCTGATCTCTTCCCCTATCCCAATCCCCGCTCAACAGGCCCCCCAACAACCGACCAATAAGAGTCACTACAGCAGCCAGCAACAAGGACATGATCCCCCGCTAACTTCACATCAGTTGTGTTCAAAGGAGCGGGAGACACCACACCACTGGCTGCAGGGAATTTAACCATGGTGGTGGGCGAGTGTTTTATACGCTCTGCGCCCAATTCTATTCACACATCACTCATCTCAGGGATGCAACTGTTAATTGAATGGATGGATTTAACGGATTGTAAAACATAATCGGTCATTTTGTAATGTAATGTTTTGTAATTTGTAAAATAATTTCTTTAGAATAATCGTTAATCAATAGTTGCAGCCCCTATATTAGCCTGGAAACCAGACAAATCTTTTTTTTTGAACAGAAATCCCTGGATTGGTCTGGCACTCTTTGAGTACATTTTGCTCAGTTAGATAGATAGATAGATACTTTATTTGTCCTTTCGGAAATGTGTTTTGTGCCCAGCAGTCATCAGGATATACATAAAACATGCAAACAAACAGGTCACACAGTACATAGACAATAAAGAAACAGTGCCAACAGAAGGCCACCAGTCATAGTTCCAAGAGGCAACACATCACACTTTATGCACAGAACTGAGACGGGGCCTGCTTGTTCATAAGTCCTATACTTATGGGAACAAACGATCTTGAGGCCCTAGCCTGCAGGGAAGGTCAAATCTTTCTGTGTTCCACTTTTTATTTGTTTATCCAGAGGTTGTTTCTCTCACTTCAGCCCTCGTCAGAAAGCTGTCACCACCGTGCAGTAGTCAGGTCGGAAAAGCCTCTTTCACACCAAAGAATTGCAGGCTTTGATACTTTTAGAGTGGGATGTTCTATCTTGAAGGCAGTCATTTGAAGTTGAGCTCTCGCCTGTCACCTTCTCTTTGATAGAATTGTGGCTTTTTAATGATGGCATATTATACAGAGAGAGACGGATATCCTCTTTTCTCTGCACCAATTTAGCCATTTGCCAACAACCCCCTCCCCGGTCTGTACTGTGGTCCCTGTTGTTGTTCTGTGGAGGAGGGTGTAGACAACCACACGTCTCCCTCGTACACAGAGTCCACTCGACAGACAATTGCTTTTCAAGAGGAGAGCCAATTGGCTCTGATCTCTTCCCCTATCCCAATCCCCGCTCAACAGGCCCCCCAACAACCGACCAATAAGAGTCACTACAGCAGCCAGCAACAAGGACATGATCCCCCGCTAACTTCACATCAGTTGTGTTCAAAGGAGCGGGAGACACCACACCACTGGCTGCAGGGAATTTAACCATGGTGGTGGGCGAGTGTTTTATACGCTCTGCGCCCAATTCTATTCACACATCACTCATCTCAGGGATGCAACTGTTAATTGAATGGATGGATTTAACGGATTGTAAAACATAATCGGTCATTTTGTAATGTAATGTTTTGTAATTTGTAAAATAATTTCTTTAGAATAATCGTTAATCAATAGTTGCAGCCCCTATATTAGCCTGGAAACCAGACAAATCTTTTTTTTTGAACAGAAATCCCTGGATTGGTCTGGCACTCTTTGAGTACATTTTGCTCAGTTAGATAGATAGATAGATACTTTATTTGTCCTTTCGGAAATGTGTTTTGTGCACAGCAGTCATCAGGATATACATAAAACATGCAAACAAACAGGTCACACAGTACATAGACAATAAAGAAACAGTGCCAACAGAAGGCCACCAGTCATAGTTCCAAGAGGCAACACATCACACTTTATGCACAGAACTGAGACGGGGCCTGCTTGTTCATAAGTCCTATACTTATGGGAACAAACGATCTTGAGGCCCTAGCCTGCAGGGAAGGTCAAATCTTTCTGTGTTCCACTTTTTATTTGTTTATCCAGAGGTTGTTTCTCTCACT
>NC_137869.1:5668372-5675872 GCF_963924005.1 Protomyctophum bolini
CTTTATTATTATTATAATTATAATGTGGTTCCCGAACGTTTTAGCTCCAGACCCAAAAGAGAAGTTCCATGTATCACAAACTACTGAAAATAGCAGATGTACAAGCTCACAAAACGTCACAACGTCAAGTATTTTTTCTCCCCCTCTTAATTAATGGATTTTTATGGGATTATTTTTGAAAGAAGGTTTGAATTAATTTTTAATTTTATTTCTAACATTTTCTTTTTTTCTATTTTATGAAATTATGAAATATTTTGAAATACTAATAATTATAAAAACGAAATGGAAGAATAAATAAAGGTGTATTTACTCACAAGCACAACCCACCCACTGTTTGGGAAACACACCAGGCAGTCAGTGGTGCATGACTTGGGATCACACTGGAATGGTTGGCACACCACAATGGTTGGTGAAAATTACAAGCTCACAACGTGTGTGTCCAAAAAAAGGGGACTCCTAGGGGTCTTTCAGGGGGTCCCCAGCTAAATTATAGTTTGGAACCAAATGGACCCTTATGGGTCTGTAACTTACTTACTGAGAGTGTACAACTTATATGGATTTGGTTCCATTTGTACACTCTCAGAGTTAAATTAACATTGATGTTACAATTATAAATTGGTGTCTCAGAGATAGAAATGCCATTAAATGGGAGTCCGTAGCCGGTTGCATATCAAACTGGGGGGGTCCTTGAAATGAAAATAGTTGAAAATCACTGCTCTTATGGGGGTCCCTGGCATATCTTTTCTAATGGGGCTCCTTGGGGCTAATGAGTGTCATTTAGGGGGTCCTTGGGGCTGATGAGTGTCATTTAGGGGGTCCTTGGGGCTAATGAGGGTCATGTTGGGGGTCCTTAGAGCTCACCGGCTGCGTGTGTTCCTCCTCCACTGCAGTCCCGCTACAGGAAGGAGCAGACGTCTGTCCAGGAGGCCGCTCCGTGGATCCCCCTGGTGGACAACCTGCTGAAGGACAGCGGCGACGGCTCGGCCCTGGCTGCCCTGCTGCACTTCTACTGTCCACAGACACTGCTGCTGGACGGTATGTCTGTCTGTCTGTCTGTCTGTCTGTCTGTCTGTCTGTCTGTCTGTCTGTCTGTCTGTCTGTCTGTGTCTCTCTCTCTCCATGTTGTCTGCTTGTTTGCCCATGTTTCTGACTACTATGTGATTGATTATTATTTGTGTTGGGTTGGCTGAACGCTGAGTGATCCATTGATTTAATTTGTTTGGCCAAAGAGGACATCTTCAATACTAACCATGTTAGATTACATTAACTTGATGAATGTCACATGGCTCACTGCAGGCTCAGCCTCACACACTCATGCAGCGGTTGTTCAACAAAACACTCGGCACAGAGACCAGTGATTTACCAATCAACAAACACATTAATACCTCTTAGGACATCCAGTAACAACCATATTTCCCTTGAGTTAAGTCCTTAAGTCGTAATGCCCGACTCAACGGCTCAATGTATATGGTCTATATGTCGACATAGACCATATAAGTACATGGACTCTATTGTCTGGTTCATTTACATTGAGCAAGTGGACCATTGTCCACTCTATTGTCAAGGAGATTGTCAATTCACTATGATGGTGTTTCTTTCCTCCTCTTTAGTTTTTCGTTTTATTTCGTTTTACTCTCTCTCTCTCTCTCTCTCTCTCTCTCTCTCTCTCTCTCTCTCTCTCGAATAGCGAAATGTGTTTATATTGTGGCGATTTACGAACATGACTCTGTTTCATCCATGGTCCTTTTCCGTTACAGGAAGGGACATTGAGGGTAAAATGTAAAAGTTGAATTAATAACAATCATCCTAAAATAAAAACATATTGCATTGTATGTGCATTTGAGATTTTGCCAGAGCGAAAATCTCAATTAGGCAGTTATTACGTACCTGAGCTCAGCTCCGCCCGGCCAGCTACCACCACAAATGAAGCTGTGGTCTTCTTGTCTCCTGACCAACAATGACTGTGATCTAGCCCAAAATGTTCGATTCTCGTAGAGGTTTTTTTTCGATTCTGACGAATCTCTCTACGAGAGTCTAAACGTTAACCCCGCCCCTAACGTCGAGAAAGCAACCTTGGTGCCTTTAAATCACTCTTACCGTGTACAAATACAAAATCTAAGCTGCTTTTATTTTTGCCCCACTTGTTTGTGACGTCTGCGGAACCATATTAAACCCCGCAGATGCTTATTTTTCCAATAAAAAAGGTATTTTAATCAACTCTGTCTCGGAATCTGGCGGCCATCTTGCTTTTCTCTCCATTGTAAATGCGCAAGAGAACCCTGGCTGCTAGGGGCGCGGGCAATATTCTGTTGCGCCGTTTACCGCATTTACAATGGAGGATTCAGAAACTGAGTGGATTAAAATACCTTTTTTATTGAAAAATAAGCATTGACAGGGTTTAATATGGTTCCGCAGACGTCACAAACAAGTGGGGCAAAATTAAAAGCAGCTTAGATTTTGTATTTGTCCAAGGTAAGAGTGATTTAAAGGCACCAAGGTTGCTTTTTCGACGTTAGGGGCGGGGTTAACGTTTAGACTCTCGTAGAGAGATTCGTCAGAATCGAAAAAAACCTCTACGAGAATCTAAAATTTTGGGCTAACTGTGATCCTCCTCTGCTCACGCAGACGTGTGCCTGAAGGAGAACATGTCCCTGGGGTTAGGGTTAATAACCTGTGGTCCTCTGCTCACCCGTCCCATGCAGACGTGTGCCTGAAGGAGAACATGTCCCTGGGGGAGCGCCTGTACAACCTGCAGCTGATCCAGGACTTCTGTAAGGACAACCTGAACGCCTGCTGCCACTTCACCCTGGAGGACATGCTGTACGGCTCCTCCACTGTCAAGGTATAGATAGATAGATAGATACTTTATTTGTCCTTTCGGAAATTTGTTTTGTGCCCAGCAGTCATCAGGATATACATAAAACATGCAAACAAACAGATCACACAGTACATAGACAATAAAGAAACAGTGCCAACAGAAGGCCAGTCATAGTTCCAAGAGGCATCACATCACACTTTATGCACGGAACTGAGATGGGGCCTGCTTGTTCATAAGTCCTATACTTATGGGAACAAACGATCTTGAGGCCCTAGCCTGCAGGGAAGGTACCATGTACCGTCGCCCTGATGGTAAAAGATGGTATTGGCTGTATGACAATAACGTTCATCACAGATAGAATTCAGAATAAAACTATAGACCAAAATGATACAACTGAAAGACATGTCTCACTCTCTATACGAGCTGTGTACCCTCAATAAACATTTAAAGTCCATAGACTTAGCTCGCCTATGACATAATTTCGGGAAAGCCATATATGCATTGGAGCGCCCCACTAAAAAACAGAAAGAAAACTTTTTGGGGTGCATATTTGTATGCTGTTTTATGTTTGACTGTAAAAAAAAGCCTACACTGAGTTATTTTACAACGGGGGAAATGGCTCATTCTCATTCATACAGATATGGTGTGTTCCATTTCTGTGTTTGTGCTTTTAATTGTGCACTTCAGCGTGCTGTACATGTTTGGTAGTGTGCAGCACATTGCTTAGTTGTGTGTACTCAATGAATGGTATGTGTGTGTCATTTGAAAATGTGGTTGTGTGTACAAAATGAAAGCACAAAGTTGCATTTTGTGAACAGTTGAGGGATTTGATGGCAAAGAGTCAGCTTGCGAATGGAGTGTCAGAGTTTGTTGTTTTGAGAAACAGTGTGTTACTGTTAACTGTTAATAGTGGAAACACTGTTATGGTTTGATTGTTATGGTCTGTTGGAAAGTTTGTTAGCTATAGCCATAACTCCAAAGTTTGTGAATGAACTACATTTTGGCTCAGAACCTTTCAGACTGGAACAATTCATATTTAATGAAAGGGCATGGACCTGGCATGAAGAAATGTCAGACGGCGCAGCCAAGTATACGTACATCAATCTGGGGGACCTTGACTTGAAAAGAGTTGAGAACCACTTCTTTATTAGACTCTCTCTCTGTCTCTCTTTCTCTCCTTGTTGCTATTCTTCTGTGTCTCTCTCTCTCTCTCTCTCTCTCTCTCTCTCTCTCTCTCTCTCTCTGACTCGCTCCCCACTCATCATGTCATTGTTACATAAAGGGATTGTGACATAAAACGTTTTTTTTTGTAGGGAGGCGGACTATTTTCCGACAGCATTCTAGCCGACGGGGCAACGGTCCGCTCCGCAGCGGGGGGACCGTCGCTGCGATGCGATAAAGCGATGGTCCGACATGCGCTGCTCCCGTGCTTGCGGTTAGGGTTAGGTTAGGATTGAGGTTTCGGATCAATATGCTGTCGGATTTTGCAATTTTGTAATTGGTCCTAATTGTTTTAGGTTCCCTGAGCTGAGTGAGCTCAATTGCACTAAAGATAACCCAGAACTTTTAAACATTCAGTAGATTTTCTGTGGCCTGGCCGTTTTCTGGCTTTCTGGGTTAAGTTGTGTGTTGAAACTTACCCAAGTAAAAAAAAAAGTGAGTACTTTTTCTACCACTGATACATATTGTGAGCCCAGTACATGTTGAGGTCCAGTACACGTTGAGGTCCAGATGGCGGTGCTGCTGATGATACTGTCAGTGCCATGGAAACTGAATCCCATCATTGCCATGGAAACCATTCTAAATGCATTCTGTGGCCTATATTTTCATTCCTCCGGTGTGAGAGAAGCCCTCTGTGTATATGTGTGTGTGTGTGTGTGTGTGTGTGTGTGTGTGTGTGTGCGTGTGTGTGTGTATGTATGTAACTATGTATGTATGTAGGTCACATGAGTTCACTATGATATACACTGTGTGACGTCACTGCTACTTGTTACATATATCGTTGCTCTAGGAGGCTGAGAACATTTTTCATGTCATTAATATAGACTAATAAGGGCCTTTCTCGGCCCCACCCTTCTCCAATTGTTTATATTGTGTTTAGAATCCAAGATGGCCGCGGCACCAGGGGGGGGGGGGGGGGGGTGGGGCGGTGGTGAGCAGGTGGGGTCAACATACTATATGCCCTTACTGGGCTGACAAAGACAAATAGGCTCTGATTCGTGCAATATTTCTAAGGTGAAAAAAGGCAATCTTGGTAACGTGATTAATGTGTGAATTAAAATTCAATTCAGAATCAATAATGACCCCCAGGGGTTCTTTCCTTTTTTTAAAACATAAAAATATCTGTGATATAACCTCAATATTTTTCAGAAATATTCTCAGCTGTTGTACAATATTGACTGACACTAATCTGAACAGAATGAGACGACGGCAGTCTCGGATCATTTTCTGCACTAGATTGTTAACAATGTATTTCTTTTTTTTTTAAAGGATTTTTGGATTACTCCTTCGCTGTTCAATCCACCCTGATGTGTCTGACTGCAGAAACATGGGTGGAATGAATCATGAAGGAGTAGAAAATAAGTGTACAGCTAGGCTTTAGTATTTACTTTATTTATTTTAATGGTATGCCCATGGGAGTGTGATAATGTTTTTGCAGAAAAGCAGATTTTACGGCATTTTATTTTTGCTTTATACATTCACTTACCTATCACATAAATAATGTAGCTAGTATAGCTACTGTATATTGAAGATGGTTCTAATATCTGGGACTTTATTGATTTGAATAGTGTGTGTTGTGTGTGTGTGTGTGTGTGTGTGTGTGTGTGTGTGTGTGTGTGTGTGTGTGTGTGTGTGTGTGTGTGTGTGTGTGTGTGTGTGTGTGTGTGTGACAGGATGGGACCAATCAAATAGATTTTTTAAATTTCTAACACCACCCCATCCCGTCCCTACCACCTCACCATATTGTCCAAAGCACGCATTCAGAAGGTTTTCCAATGATATCTTTGCCAAGCATTTTTAGCTCATACCAGCTCATATACTCATGTTGAGACATGATGATGGTTGAAATCCCTCAGCAGTGCAGTGCTCAGGCCCGAGGGTTGTATAAGCCAGAGAACGATCCTGAGCTGGTGGCATTCCGTGACCTTGACCTAGATTTCAGACAGACAGACGGGCAGGGAGACAGGCTGATTGGAGTACCCTGGCTAACGGCACCCTGTGACCCATCATGCTAATGGAGACCTTATTTATAGTCGAGATTAGGTTGATTGGGTCTGGGAGGGGAGATACTGTAGAGAGAGAGAAGAGATGGAACGAGAGATGGGTGGAGTCGAGTTTGTAGAAAAATAAATGAAAAGGAAGGAAGGAGGATGTGGGAGGGAGGGAGAAAAGGACATGATTGAAACGGGTAAAGAGCAGAGGTGAGAAGAGACCATGGCTCAGTGGTCCAGGCACCCTGGCTCATGGTAATCCAGTCTGGCAGTGTGCCGCGGGTTCGACTCCCGATCCCGACGGCCTTTACTGCATGTCTTCCCCCCCCCCCCCCCATCTCTCTCTGCATTTCCTGTCAGCCTACTGTTTGTCCCTCCATAAAATATATAAAATAAAGGCGAAAGCCACAAAAAAACATATATAAAAAAAAAGAGGTGAGATGAGACCTATAACGGAGAGGACAAGAGAGAGAGAGAGAGAGAGAGAGAGAGAGAGAGAAAGAACGGAATAGAGAGAGAGAGTGGGGGGGGGGGCAGAGAGAGAGAGAGCAAGAGATTTCTAGGGAGCTGCAGAAAAACAAAGCCAGCATCCTTTGGGAGCTTAATTGGTGACATCTTAACATGTTTACACACGCTTTGCACGCACACACACACACGCACACACACACACACACACACACACACACACACACACACACACACACACACACGCACGCATGCACCTACTGCCATGTGGCTTTTTTTTTTCACTTAATTTTTATTGAAGGAAGAACAGACACAAACAAAAACTCAACTAACAAGACAATACGGGAAAGAAAAAGAAAAAAGACAAAAAGTAAAAGAAAAAAGGCTGCATTTTTCATATTACAACAAACATTCAATGAAATCCTATTGCAATATCGCTATAGGCTGAGAGAAGAGATTCCACTTTTCACATTTTTTATAGAATTTATCCTCTTGTAGTCTCAGTATGAATGTTAGTTTTTCCATAGAATACAGTTCCTCAATAATGTCCATCCATTGATCTTTCGTTGGTGGGTCCTGTTGGTACCAGCGTCGTGTGATTGCTTTTTTACTTGATGCTAAGAGGATCTTGATTAAATATTTATCATGTGTTAGAAACTCTTCAGGGATATTTCCTGCCATGTGGCATTTGAAGAAACCCAATCTTCATTTAGTGTCGCTGTGTCGGGCAGAAACCTGTACTGTATATCTCAACATTACAGCTTTGTATGTTCTTTCGCCAATTAACGGTAACGCCCTGTACTCCATCATACGAGAGTGTCACGCTAAATGAGTGATCATGCATCATGCATGTGTTTCATCTGTGAATTCACAGGAAGGAGCCACCGCCATGCTGCCGTGATAAATAAAATGAACCTCCGCTATTTGTGATTACTTTCCCACGAGCCCCCGTTTCATAGAGAGGCCATACATTAACCCTGAGCATCCTCTCCTGATGGATACTGT
>NC_137869.1:5680872-5963372 GCF_963924005.1 Protomyctophum bolini
GCTGTAGGGCTGAAGTGGTAAATGTATGTTTTAGTTATAATAATCCAAATGTAAAAAGTAACTAGATTTCAAATAAATTTAGAAAGCAAAGAATATTTGGCCTCATGAGATGTAGTGGAATACAAGCAAAAGTATTGAAAATATGAAAGACTCGAGTAAAGTAAATTTACCTCAAAAGTGAGGTATGGTACTTGAGTAAATGGACTTAGTTAATAGTTACTGTCCACGACTGGCGGTAATGCAAATCCCCCCGACATTTAATTCCAGGCTGGGTGGAGGGTCGTCATCGGGCAGCCAATCAGAGGAGGCCGTTGAGTGACCTTCAGTGATTTGTTTGCTCTAAGCCGGAACAGTTGTGATTAATAATGCCACCGTTATTATGTGAAGCGGTAGATTAATCCAGCTAACATGGTCATTCTAATTATTGGGACCAAAACACAGTGTCCTATAAATGAAAAAGAAACATGAACAAGAACATGAAGGTGGTGGTTTCATTTTACACTCTCTCAAGAGTTAAATTATTGTTACACATCTGCATTGCTTCATTTACAAGAAGTCTATACGATGCAATGTTTTCCCTGTTATCTCTCCTAATGGTACCAACATCAATACAGAATGGAATTGTGGACAAAATCTTGTCCAACGACAACAAAATATTCGTTAAATATTCGGCTAAATCCGTGGCTCAAATACCCAATATACTACTGTAGATAAAGTGCGCCTCGGGGCACAGGTCTCCACCAGGGCAGGTCAGGTTGTGGCCTCCTGGTGGCGCTATAATAGGACAGGTCTCCACCAGGGCAGGTCAGGTTGTGGCCTCCTGTTATAACAGGCCAATGTGAAAAGGGTGCCATTTTTTCTTACGCCTTGGATGGCAATTGGATGATTTGATGCATTTTGTTCCAAAAACCTGTTGGTGGCGCTATATCAGGCCAATGTGAAAAGGGTGGGATATATTCCTCAGCCTAGTAGGAAATTCGGTGAAATATTTCATGTAAACTGCACGCTGCGTTCATGATTCGAGGCATTTTGTTCCAAAAATGTGTTTTGCCAAAATCCACATGTTGGTGGCATGTTGTGAGGCTTTTTGTTAAAAACGGGCCAATCCTGCAAACTTTGTAAGCCAATGTTAGCCAATTAGGATGGAATATGAAATATCGGACAGATCCAGCTTGAACACATGCCTATAGAGATAGTGTGTGACGATTTGCAGGATTTTTGGACATAATCTGGAGGAGTAATATAAAAAGAAATGTTTTTCAATAGTCTGCCTCCTGGTGGCGCTATAACAGGCCGTTCTGGAAAATGTGGGGCAGAGGTTCATCGTTGGCATCCAGGGAGTGTGTGTGTGTGTGTGTGTGTGTGTGTGTGTGTGTGTGTGTGTGTGTGTGTGTGTGTGTGTGTGCGCGCAAAATTTGGCATCGCCCGGATTAACGGTGCCGAGATTAGCTAGTGTACACAGACAGACGGACACACACACACACACACACACACACACACACACACACACACGGTCGAACGGAGTGCAAAACATACTCTCTCCCCAATCCTTCGGCCTGGTGGAGACAATAATGGTTCATGATGTGAAAAAGGGTTGAGAAGAACCAGTGCTCTAGAGGTCACAGGAGTGGCCCAGATGTCCCCACTGAACCGTGGGTTTATTGACCGCTCTCCCCTCCCTCAACCACCACCTTCCAGGTGCCCTTGGCTTGTACTGACTGCTCTGTGGCCAGCTAAACCATATACAACTGAGTACTGTCTGTGTACTGGGCAGATCCCAGGTGTGATCGTCTGTCACTGTGTGAAGCAGAGGGTACTTTCTGAAAAAGAGCATTTTGCTCTCAGCTAATCTACTGTGGACAAAAAAACTAAACATTTAAAAGCTTGCTTTGTAAATTTGAAAAGCTTGGGCTATAAGAAACGTATGGTTTACTGAAGCAACGTGTTGTACTTACTGAAGTATAGAATAATGTACTTTACTTTACATCTTCAATGTGGAAATGTTAAGGTCATGACCTAGACAAATGGCCACTTTTTTTTTTAGAGTGCTTTGGTAGTCTACTTAGTTAGTAGATTGTTAGTTTGATTATTACTGTACACTATATTCCATGCTATTGCCAAACTCCTGTTGATTGTACATGTAAATGCTACAGTATTGTATCATTGGAAGCCAACTGGTTCTTCTCTATGGACAAAGGTGAAAAGAATAGCTCCCTTGTAGTCTTGCTGTTGGATCATATCTCACTTAAATATGTGAAGAGCACAGATAATGAGAGACAGTGAGATTGGTCAATTATTTATAGACATGCTGCTGGCACACATGGGAGATGCCTTTAGCCATTTGTTTCACTCTGAGAGGTAACAGAGACACCTAGTGGGGGGATAGGTGCACTGCCTATGTGTACCTGCTTACTCCGTTGTTGATAAGGGCATCAGGGACAAGATATTTGGGGTGGGGCGCCCGCCCGCGCGTGTGTGGTGGGGTTACAGCTTGATGAGATGTCGCTGCTTCCATCCTCTATCCCCTATTGAAAGTGGTTAAACAACATGGCACTAAACCCTAGACTGCTCAATGCTCATCTACAACAGATGTTATATATTCAGATGTGACATTACAACGACAGTGATATTTATCTAAAAACAATCAGATTTGTTTTTGGTTTTTTTGTATTGTATTGCATTGAATTGATTATTTGATTGGTCTTGTTACTCTTTTCCCAGAATAACTACCTGGTCTTCATGGCTGAGCTGTTCTGGTGGTTTGAGGTGGTGAAGCCATCGTTTGTAAAACCAAGAATTCTGCACATCCAAGGCTCAGGTAAGGTTCACATGTTCAATTCTTCATAGTCATACTGTAGTCGTATAGTAATAACAGAAGCAATGTTGATACTAGTTTTGGTAGTAGAAGTGACAGTAGGACTCGCACTCACACATTTTCATTAATGCATTTATACAATCTAAGTAGGGCTGCACGATATGGACAAAAATTCATATCACGATATATATGGCAGATATCTCAATATCGATACGATACGATATATCGTGCAGCAACATATTTTCTTAATGGGCGTGGCTAGCGATTCAGGGCTGGAGCCAGGCTACAACAGGACAGAGGGACAAACGGAGTGATGGTTTATTTTCCGAGGGGCACAGGCTAAAACAGAGGGCTGGCTTTAGAAGTGGACGATATATCGATATGTCGACGATTTATCTATATCGCGATACCGTTGCCTTTTTGCGATACTGATATTGTGCATGTTCATACCTCGATAACGATACGATAACGATATATTGTGCAGCCCTAAATCTAAGTACTAATATTATATTGTTGCTGTCAGGCAGAAACCTGACTTCACCATAAGAGTGTCACACAAAAGTAGTGAAAATAGCCCCTACATCTACAAGCTCCCAACGCGTTTGCGATGTGACATGTTGTGAGCTTTTATATCGGCCATTTTGACTATTTTAAGATGCTTTTAAAATAATAATAAAACAAGGAATGGTTTTGGACATACAATTTTTTTCCACCCAACAGCAACAATATCAGTAAAAAAAAAAGCAGGTGTAATATTGTTCTGGTGTATTCAGAACATACTCATGGGACTTCTGTAATATTGTTCTGGTGTATTCAGAACATACTCATGGGACTTCTGTAATATTGTTCTGGTGTATTCAGAACATACTCATGGGACTTCTGTGTTGATTGATCTCAGAGCCATCATCGTTGTTGAAGAGCTTGCCAGCCGTTCCCATCTCCAAGGTTGTCAAGAGGAGCTTCATGGAGAGATCTCCCAGTCCAGAGCGACCCAGGTATGGAGACGCAAGCGGGAGGCGGCCTTTTTTCCGACAGCATTCTAGCCGACGGGGCAACGATCCGATCCGCAGCGGGGGGACATTCGCTGCGATGCGAAAAAGTGATGGTCCGACATGCGCTGCTCCCGTGCTTGCGGTTAGGGTTAGGTTAGGATTGAGGTTTCGGATCAATATGCTGTCGGAAAAAAGACCTGCACCCGACGCAAGCTCATGTTCTCAGCTAAACCCAAGCCTTCAAAATGCTTCAAAGACTGTCTATACTACAGTACTTACACTGATTATCAACCTCGGGTCCGGGTGGGACCACCAGTAGACCAAATGGACCCTTATACGGCTTGGTAACTCTGTGGTTGTGCAAACGGAACCATGGACTCCTACCTACTCTGATAGTTTACGAATGGAACCTAATGGGTCCATTTGAACACTATCAGTTAAAGGTATATTCAGTGATTTCACTCAAAAAACCTTAGGTTTCGTTTTTGGCTGGGACCTACTGTAAGCCTTTCATCCAATCAGGATAGAGAGCCAAAAACGAAACCTAAGGTTTTTTGACCCCCCCAGGGGTTAACTGGGAATTATGGTCAGCACACTCTATAGTAGAGAGGATTATCACACCAAAACAAAAAAAATAAGTGATATTTGAATTAAGTGAAATCACTGAATATACCTTTAAATGAACACTGCACATTTTACAATGTAGTTTGGGCTCCCACAGCCTGGGAAATTCAAAAGGTTGAGAATCACTGATTTACTTTACTTTTAATTGTATAATACATTGTTGCATTGTCTCTCTCTCTCTCTCTCTCTCTCTCTCTCTCTCGCTCTCTCTCTCTAGTTTGCCCCTTCGACCCCCACCTCGGAACTCAGGTGAGATCCTTGCTGTTTTTGTTTATTTCGTCCCCTAAATTGCAGTACAGATCTTCTAACCAACCTGTAGGAGTTGCTAATGCTATTGCAGTGGGCAGAAAAAAAAGCACCCTCTCCCTCCTGACTTCCCTCTGCAAATACGGCCAATATAAATATGTCCCAGCTTTCCAGAAGGTGGCATACTGTATACCAGTTTTCTGGGTTAGGGCTCGTTTGATTGAATACTGTCAAGCCAATCAAATATAACCGGAAAAGGAAATGCATTGGGCGTGTCACCTTCTGGCAACGCGGGACTCACTGTGGCCCCTTTTCCACCGGTTGGTTCCCAATGGGAACCGGTTCAGTTCTTTTTGGTTCTTAGTCCATGAGCCAGAGCTCCAAAATTGAAACGTTAATTATGAATTGAGTGGGCAAAACCATACCTATATTAGATTGTTATCACCATTAAACTTCCCCAATTGAGTACTTGCACGAAGACAATGATTTATATTGTATTACAAATTTTACATTTTTAAATATGCAAATGAGGCATTATGTAGGAAAATATGCAAAATAATCGAAAATATGAAAAAGCTACTACTGTGGAAGGGTTATCATTAATTTACTTGTATTGATCCTATAAACAATTTAATATAGGGTATAGTTTGCCCACCAATTTTGGAGCTCTGGCTCATGGACTAAAAACCAAAAAGAACTGAACCGGTTCCCACTGGGAACCAACCGGTGGAAAAGGGGTCAGAGAGAACTGTGTTCCTTTGGGGAACCCGGGCCAAGATGGAGGTTCTGTTGGGTTTCCAATGCAAACGTTAAATGTATTCATTCTGTTCTGAATCTAGGCGAAATCAAGAGATCAACCTCTATGTCTTTTGTGGATGGCAACCTTGGAACCTGGCCCAAAGAGAAGAGGTTTGTGACTTTGTGTCTATACATCTCAGTATATCCGAGGTAGCGTGGTTGGTGCCCAGTGTAAAGTTGGTCAGGAACTGCCAATCTGATGCCCATATATAGGCAATGTTACCATACGAATAATTATGGAGAATCTTGTAGTCCAAAACAACCGATGCGACCGATATGCCATATTTGCCCATATAGGGGCATATATTGAGGACAGCTGTTATCTCCAAGTGTGGGCATACAAGGAACAAGGACAGACAGATACAGATATCTCCATATATGGGCATGAAACAGATACAATGAGATGGGTACAACGGGTATACAGTATTGCATTCCCAGCTTGGATCGTTCCCGATGTACATTGTTCCCGGCGTAGTCCTTCTATAAATGTCACTATTTTCTGCATGTTGTGTATCTGTCTTTTGCGTATCCGGAGAAGCTTCCAACTGATAGATTTCAAACTCGGCTAGAAACATATTTAAAGAGTATATACAATAACAAATATTGTGGAAGAAACGTGCAAGAAACTTAATAAAAGACCATAAAAAGACAACACAAAACATTAAAAAAAGTAACAGTAAAAAGAAAGTCTGAAAAAAGCGTGCCTTTTAAGTAGTGATTTTAAAAATAGAATATTGAATTTGCTAGTATGATCATTCAGGTCATTCCGAAGTGTACGTGTAGTCCGTTGTGATTATAAAGATCAGCATTTAACAGATTACTATAGAAGAGTTTCCTTGAGCAGGATAGTGAACGGCTACCTGCAGCCTCATTGTGCTTTTGAAAACTCTTAAACTGATTATAATGATGTTCTGGTTTGTTTCCCCAGATCCGGGCCTTACGGCGTTTCCTTCGACATCCCCTTTGACAAAGACGACGTGCCCTCGGCCCGCGGCATGGTCCGGTCCGCCAGCACCGACGACGGCCTGGGCTTCACCGTGCACCAGGTCCTGCCGCGCGGCGTGAAGCGCAACCTGTCCTTCCAGCCGGTCAACGGCCGCAGCGTGGGCATCGAGGAGGATGACAGCCTGGCGGCCACCGAGACGCCGGCCCCGCCGCCGGACAGGGCCTACCTCAACGGGCACGGGAACGTCCTCCTCGCCCCCGCCACCACCGCCACGCCCTCCGTGGAGGAGGCGCTCCAGATCATCCACAGCCCCGCAGGAGGAAGCCCCGGCAACGGCTTCTTCCTGCACAGCCAGAGCCGGGAGGCCGGCGTGGGAGCCGGCCCCGACCCGCTGTCGGAGTCGGACTCCAGAGCGAGCACCACGGAGGTGGACACGGGCGTCCACCTGCGGACGGAGGACATGCTGGACGAGGACTCGTCGCTGAAGGACTGCTCCACCAACATGGAGCTGGACATGGACTCGCCCAGCGGCCCCGGTCCCTGTCCCAGTGGGCCGGGGCAGTCGCCGGGGGGCTCGGTGAAGATGACCAGCTTCGCCGAGCAGAAAATGAAGAAGCTCGTTCCTCCGCCGTCGGACTCGGGGCGGGGCAGCAGCAGCGGGGCCGGCAGCTCCCTGAAGACCACCCCGGAGGGCTCTGAGCTGGGGCTCCCGCTGTCCGTCTCCTGGGCCCCGACGCCCGAGCACAGTCCTCTGCACCAGCAGGCCGCCGCGCCCGTCGCCACCGCCCGAACGCCACCCACCCCCGTGCAGCTTCCGCCGAATGACCCCGCCCAGGTCATGGCCACCGAGATGGTGCACCTGAGGATGCGGCTGGAGGAGAAACGGAAAGCCATCGAAGCGCAAAAGAAGAAGGTGGAGGCGGCGTTCACGAGGCACCGCCAGAAGATGGGCCGCTCGGCCTTCCTCACCGTGGTCAAGAGGAAGGGCGACGGGGCGTCCAGCGGGACGGAGGAGGAGGGGGGGAAGGCCGTGGAGGAGGGCCCGGCGGGGAGTCCCAACGTCACCGTCCGACCAGGGGGGCGGAGCAAGGCGGACACGCCCGACGGGGCGGAGCAAGGCAGCGCCGGCTCCCGTTGGCTGAAGTCGCCCGGGGCGACGGAGGGGGGCGGGCCGAGCGCCGGCCAGCAGACGGAGCTGGACCTCGCCGAGTACACGCGCTCCATCGAGAAGCTCAACCACTCGCTGGCGTTCCTGCAGACGGAGATGCAGCGGCTGGCCCAGCAGCAGGAGGTCATCATGGCGATGCGGGAGAAGCAGCAGCAGCAGGCGTGGGTCATCCCCACGGCCGGCGCCAGCCCTTCCTCGTTTGGCCGAGGCGCCAACGTCACGCGCTCCTCCGGACCGTCGTCCCCCGCCGACTCCCCTCGCGCCGACCACCGCTCGCCGACCAACATCAAGCGCAAGTCGGCGTCCTTCCACTCGCGCACGCCTCGCACCCCCCGTCCCAACGAGCTGAAACTGACGCCCTACAACCGAGTCCTCACCGCGCCCCAGTCTGTGGACAGCATCCCCCGGCTGCGCAGGTTCTCGCCCTGCCAGCCCCTGAACGCAGCCTTCGTCTACATGGGGGAGAAACGTGCCGGCCCAGAGACCACAGCGCCCGCCGGAGACTCGCCACCGACCTCTCCTGTCGGAGACGCTCAGACGGACGCTCAAGGCCAGTCCGAGACGGACAGAATTGAGACGGGCGACGAAGGCGAGGGGAAGTCGGACCTCAAGCCCACCCTGGACTCGTCCGTCTCCGAGGTCCTGTCCCACCCCGTGACGGAGACCTTCAGTGTCACGCCCACGGAAGGTCCTCCCCAGCCGGGGACCAAGAGCAACCTGATCGAGGTTCCCCTGTTCGTGGGCGAGGCCTCGGAGAAGCAGCTGGAAGAACGGCAGCAGAGTGGCGTTGAAGACCTGGACGATGACCAGAAGCAGAGCTGCGGCTTCTTCTTCAAGGTACGTAATATAATACGCCTGTGGACGGAAACGCTGTGTCTTTCATTCAATAAGGACACTGTTGTTGGTGTTGATGTTGTTGTAGTACCGATGTATATATTTTTCCTTTTATGATTTTTTTTTAATTTATTTTTTTAAGATTTTTTTTTGCGGCTTACGACTTTTATTGGTTTTTTGAAGGGACAGACAGTAGGCTGACAGGAAACGGGAGAGAGATGGGGGGGGGGGGGGAGACATGCAGTAAAGGCCGTGTCGGGCTCGGGAGTCGAACCCGCGGCACACTGCGACTGGATTACCAGTCGGGTGCCCAGACGGTTACGCCACCGCCTGGGCCCTTTTATGATTTATTTGGGGGATTTTATGTCTTCATTGATAGGACAGTGACATGCAGCAAAGGTAATCGGGATTGGAACCTGCGACACGCTTTCAGGCTTTGCAGCCCCCTTGTAGTATTAATATCTATTGAAATGAGTGAAACTCGTGCTTGGGGTGACATTGAATGTATGTTGGAATTTGGTATATTCAGAATGCTTAAAATGTATCTGTACGTCTGTCTGTCTGTGTGTAATCCACATAACTGGAGAACCGTTCGCCCCACCGACTTGAAATTCAACACACACGTTCCACACCACCACAGGGGGTGCAGTGCCCGGTGTCGAGTCGGTCGGACCCACGGTTGTCCAGAACCGCCCCAAAAAGGCCTCTGCCCGGGCTCTGGACCGGGCCCCTGCAGCCCAGGGACCATATATGGAGCTGGCCTGTTCTGACATCATTCTGACGTCTGCATATAGACTCCATATTTTGGCATGCCTGACAAAGAACTCCATATATGGGCATAAAAAGGGACACAGACATAATAACTGGGTGGGGGCATGCATTTCGAACTTGCATCGTTCCAAGTAGGCCAGTGCCCAATGGGCACCGCTCTAGAGGCTCTCTGGACAGGGCCCCTGCCCTGGCTCTGGACAGGGCCCCTGCCCTGGCTCTGGACAGGGCCCAAATTAGCAGATTGATCACACCTCATCACCCCTAGATCGCCATATATGGAGCTGGCCTGTTATGATATATCATCACTATGGTCAGTATGGTGTGCTGACGTCTGCATAGACGCCATATTTGTGCATGCCTGACAAAGAACTCCATATATGGGCATAAAAGGGAGGGGCTAGTGCTCAAAAAGCGTTTTACAGAAATGCCAATTAATTTAGATGGACTGCACATGCCTTTTTTTTTTTTGAGTGGTGCAACCACTCCTACAACCAGCAATGTCCGTGTATGTACCTGTTTGTGTACCTGTTTGTGTACCTGAATGAGCACGAGTATGTGACTTATTAATAGCAGTAGGGGGCGCCAGAAACAGAGAGAGGTGTAGTGCTGTGTCTCTAATGAGAGAGAGAGAGAGAGAGGGGGGGGGGGGGGGGGGGGGGGGGGGGGGGGATTGCACCACTCAGTTCACACGTGTGTGATTTTTGCTGTTGCCGTGGTTACCCGATACTTCTGTTGAGATGGTTTCCAACGTTGAGTGCGTAGTCTGACATCATGCAGCTCCATATTTGGGCATGTCTGAACCAGTATTCCATATTTGGGCATGATTGACTCGTCGTGATGTCATCATGATGCCGAAAGTGTCCTACAGTGCATATAAGCAGCCGCAACCCATCTATCTTCCTCACACATAATTATTAAGTTGGCTTTAAGCTTGTTCATAGTTTAGGCAACCGGAACGCTATAGCACAGCAAAACGTCAAGATGCAGCTCTTTCTACACGGCCAGAACACCCACACCCTGGAGGTGAGCGGAGAGGAGACCGTCGGAGACATCAAGGCCCGTGTCCAGGCTCTGGAGGGTCTCCTGGTGGACGAGCAGGTGCTGCTGCTGGCCGGCTCCCCGCTGGAAGACGACCGCCTCCTGGCGTCCTGCGGCGTCTCTGAGCACTGCACCCTGGAGGTGACCGCCAGGGTGCTCGGAGGAGGAGGCAAGGTCCACGGCTCTCTGGCCCGCGCCGGCAAGGTGAAGGGACTGACCCCCCATGTGGAGAAGACGGAGAAGAAGAAGAGGAAGACCGGCCGCGCCAGGCAGCGCATCAAGTACAACAGGCGCTTTGTGAATGTGGTGCCCAGCTTCGGCGGCAAGAAGAAGGGCCCCAACTCCAACTCCTAAGTGATGATGGCTGAGAGAAGAAGAAGGGCCCCAACTCCAACTCCTAAGTGATGATGGCTGGGAGAAGAAGGGCCCCAACTCCAACTCCTAAGTGATGATGGCTGGGAGAAGAAGGGCCCCAACTCCAACTCCTAAGTGATGATGGCTGAGAGAAGAAGCTTAACCAATCTAGTCCAGTTTTTACTGGACCTAGACGTTATCCTCGTGTTCAGAAGAATAACCAAATAAAAACAACAACCAAATATATCAAAAACACAAAGATGAGACAGATGGGAGCGACAAGAGGGCGGGTTGTTACAGACGAGAGAGGAGAGAAGAGCTCACACACTTTCTTTTTGTGGTTGCACGATAAAAAAAAAAAGTACAATGTTGGCGCTATTTCTGGTCATCCAGGATCAGCCAGGTCCAGTCCAAGACAAACTCCATGAGTTGGTGGGGAACAGACAGACCCGTATGCGTTGGCAAGGTCCAGCCACACAACATGCAGGTCACCTCTCTCTCTTGTCGCCCTTTGGATCTGCTCCTGTGCTCCCATATTACTGCAGCGTATTCCACGCACCCTGGGAGGGTCTGTGAACTGTCTGTCTGTGTGTCTTTGATCCCAGTTATTCCCATATATGGAGATCCCTGATGACAACTGTATGCCTATATTTGGGCATATCGCTAGGACCCTCGGTTCTAGACAACTGGATCTCCATTATGCCTATATATGGGCGTATCAGTGTTTCCGGTTTGATCCTCTCTCTGGGAGAAAAAAATACATATCTTCTGAAACTAATGACGGCAGGCATGTGCAGAGGGAAGGGGGGGGGGGCTAGGGGGGCTTGAGCACCTGCCCTTTTTTAGAGAGTGCCTTTTACCTAAAAAAGAAAAAGAAGAAAAAAAAGTTTATTTTTTATTTTTTATTTTTTTTGAGGGAAAGGGCAAAAAAAAAAAAAGTTTATTTTATTTTATTTCTTTTGCCACATAAGGGCATGTGGTGGGGGGGTGATGTGGGGGGCCAATAGGGGCTTATGTGGGGGCAAATAAGGGCTTGTGGGGGGGGGGGCAATAGGGGCTTATGTGCGGGGCCAATAAGAGCTTGTGTGGGGGCCAAAAAGGGCTTATGTGGAGGGCCAATAAGGGCTTATGTGGAGGGCCAATAAGGGCTTATGTGGAGGGCCAATAAGGGCTTGTGTGGGGGGAAATAAGGGCTTATGTGGGGGGGCAATAAGTGCCATTGGCCCTTCAAGACAAACATTTGACAAGTAATGATAATTATTCCACTATCATAATGAATTATCTTTTATTGCGCTGGCTGCCATCAGTCAGTTTTAGTTTCAGACTAATGAAAACATATTGCTTATTTTACTGTCCAATGACATGAAATGCCGCGATTTGCACGGCCCTTGCCGTGTTTAGGGTGGCGGTATTTTTGCGAACGCAGTGAGCACTTACTATGGACCTAGCAGATCATGTCTGTCTGTCTGTGTGTGTGTCCGTGTGTCCCCCCTTTGTGCCCATATATGGAGCTGGTGTCCGTGTGTCACGCTTTTGTGCCCATATATGGAGCTGCTTTGGGGACTCCTTATATGGTTATGGCTGAGTCATGGTGACAACTTAAATATGTACGAGCTGCGTTCGCTTCCCGCGTTTGCGCGTCTTACTGGTAATATAGGTTCAGTTGGTTAAAGGGTACACTTAACCATGTATTAACCAGGTATTTTAATATAGGTTCAGTTGGTTAAAGGGTACACTTATCCATGCTCGGTTATTTGACGTTATTTGCTGGTCGTCCAGGATCAGTCGGGACCTCCATGGCTTTCTGTAGACACTCAAAGCCAGGATATATTTCTACTTTCAAAAAAGAGATTTCAACCTCCCTACTACTTTGTACTACTAGTACTTTGCAGAGGAAAATATGTACAAAATGTATTTATGCAAATGTTATGCACATTTATAATAATTATTAAAATAATAATTATAAATTAATAATTTACATTTGGGGGATATCTTTCACAATAATAAATAAAACATGTTCTAGACCTGGGGTCTGCAACCTTCTCTTTTTTAATTAAATTAAATTAAATTTCTAAATAGTCAGTGTGCCATGTCAACATTCATTTCAATGATACCACATTACAAATTCCAACATATTTTGATTGTCCACGAATATAACCTTTCTTTTAAAATACTTTCTTTCACATTGTTATAATCATTCGACTGAGCAATGACACACAATATGTTCCAGACTCCCTCCCCAGTGAAAGTTATGTGTGTTTTAATGAATGTAGAATTATGTGCAGCATGTAATTTACATACAAATGTGAGGGTCTTCACTTATTTGAAAAAATATATAAACACCTACAGTATGCCAGTGTGCCAGTGATCACCCTCCTATGTGCCAATGTTGGCACCGGTGCCAAAGGTTGCCTACCCCTGTTCTAGACATTCTAATGATCACAACAACAAAAAAGGAAAAATATATACCGGTATATATATATATATTACAGGCATTTTACTTAACTTTTTCAGGGTTAAAGGTCAAAGTTTAAACATTGAGTCCAGGATTACATTAGACCAGTAAGACGTGCAAACGCGGGAAGCGAACGCAGCTCGTACATATTTAAGTTGTCACCATGACTCAGCCATAACCATATAAGGAGTCCCCAAAGCAGCTCCATATATGGGCACAAAAGCGTGACACACGGACACCAGCTTACAAAATCGTGGGATAAAATATAAAATGACTGACTTGTTGTGATGTCATCATGATGCCGAAAGCATCCTATATAAGCAACCGCAACCTATCAGTCTCACGCATACCTACAAGTAGTTTGATCTATAATTCTGACAATACGCCACTAGCAAACCTGAAGATGCAGCTCTTTCTACACGGCCAGAACACCCACACCCTGGAGGTGAGCGGAGAGGAGACCGTCGGAGACATCAAGGCCCGTGTCCAGGCTCTGGAGGGTCTCCTGGTGGACGAGCAGGTGCTGCTGCTGGCCGGCTCCCCGCTGGAAGACGACCGCCTCCTGGCGTCCTGCGGCGTCTCTGAGCACTGCACCCTGGAGGTGACCGCCAGGGTGCTCGGAGGCAAGGTCCACGGCTCTCTGGCCCGCGCCGGCAAGGTGAAGGGACAGACCCCCAAGGTGGAGAAGACGGAGAAGAAGAAGAGGAAGACCGGTCGCGCCAAGCGTCGCATTCAGTACAACAGGCGCTTCTTGAATGAGGTGCCCAGCTTCGGCAAGAAGAAGGGCCCCAACTCCAACTCTTAAGTGTGTTTTGATTGGCTGAGCGAAGAAGCTTAACCATCCCAACATCCTTTCCGCTTTTACTGGACCTCCTGTACAGATGAATAACGAAAAATAAACAAAAAAACAACAAAAGACGAGACAGACGGGAGATGGAAGAAGGGCTTGTTACAGACCGTCAGTAGGTTAGTGAAGAGAGAGGGTCAAAGGTGAGAGAGTCCCCAACCACACCATGGAGCATATAGTTTCACGGACGACCCAGAGAACGCTCTAACCCAGAACACCTCTTTGTGCCACAACCTCCTCTGGGAACTTCCACTGCTACAACTTCAGACCTCTCCCGTTATCCACCAAATGAAGATGGAGCTACAGGCTTGCTGCCACCGCACCACATGCCCTGGGCTGAACCCAGCCTACCTCTGACTGTGGACAAAGAGAAGGAAGACTCTGCCAAGGGGCGCGGGGGGCAGAGGCCAGCAAATGCCCACACACACACACACACACTAAGGCTGTCCCCAAACATTCGGGGTTCGAACCTTCACTCGTTAGGGTTGGCACTCGAATCTTAATTTAATGATGGGCTTGAACCATTCAGGTTTTCTTTTTTTTTTCCTTTTTTTTTTTACTCGAAAATATTTCTCGGCGAGAATGCGATATGCATAATAAGAGTACTATAAGTAGACTTAGAAATACAACTAGTGTTGACTCATCATTACATGTGGCTCTTATTTTGAAGAGGATGTTATGCACAGGAAGTCCGTTTCAGTTGAAAACAAGCTACTATGACACTTTCCCAAAGTTACGTGCTCCCAGTGCCGAGGTTCGGAGCTTGAAGGTTATTTTTCAAATTAATTAGAAACGAATGGTTCGAAGGTTCGCTCAAACATTCCTGCCGAAGGTTCAAGTCCTAAAAACAGGGCTAGGGTACAGCCTTAACAAACACACTCATGCACAGTGTAGGAAACTTCAGATTGATCACACTCAGGCATTGTTCATGGCATTGTTCATGAGATGTATGAGTAAATGTACCAGTAAGACGCGCAAACGCGGGAAGCGATCGCAGCTCGTACATATTTGGGTTTTGGACGTATAGCTGCTTTGGGGACTCCTTATATGGTTATGGCTGAGTCATGGTGACACAAATCACTCAGCTCCATATATGGGCACAAAAGCGGGACAGACACACAGACAGACACACAGACAGACAGACATGATCTGCTAGGTCTCATAGTAAGTGCTCATTGCATTCGCAATGAACAGTCTGAGTAGAATGGGAGTCTGCGTGTACGCCTTTGAAATGTGTGTGCCGGAGAAGGTCACCTTCCTACTACCTTTACTCAGAGTGCCAGAACGCTGCTACTGCAAAGTCAACAGTGGGGGATGAAGCCAAGTGAGACACCACAGAACAAAAAACTATAGCTACTACTCCATGCACAACCTCATTGAGGCTTATCGATCGAGTCCTCCTTTGACCTTTTGCGAGCAAGTGCTAGAGGACAGGCATGCATCAGAGTAACGTGTTTATGTGAAGGCCACCATAAAAACCACAGGCCAAGAAGGCCATAATGGGCGGGGAGGCTTGGCTTCATCTGTCGCAGAGGGCAGCAGGTCCAGGACGAAGCAAGAAAGAGAAAGGATCTCAGGGTCTCATTTCCCTGCAGCATCACAGCAGCCGCTCACATCACAGAAACTCCTCCATCAGCTTCACAGATCTAGCCTGCTTCCTATACGTACCGTACCACCTCAGCTGAGCCAACCACCCACTCAGCACTTTTCTTCCCTTATAAAGAGTCAAAACGTCTGGCAGAAAATTAAGCACAGGAAAGTTCAATTAAAGGTCTGCTAAGAGGATTTAAACTCAAGAAAGCCTATAGCCCAGCCTGGCTTGTTTCCATTGTGATCCCATTGTGGTCCTTCATACTCAATTCATCAATACAACAGTACCAGATAACTGCCAAATAACTGCTGTCACGACTACAGACATTCAACATGCCCCCAAAAAGCAGTGTTCCATTTCAGTGACATCGCTCCTTTAGTTCAGCCGATGTTTTGTGTTTACAAAGAAATTGCTGTTATTTTCGGTTACATGACATGATGAATGGGGTCTGGAAGTCGGCCGACTGAGTGAGGACAGCGTCCTCCTTCCAATGTGTGTTGTCGCAAGGCTAGCGCGCTGGCTAAACTCTATGCTTTGATCTAGGTCAGAAAACTGGGGCTGTAGTGAATAATTCAGAACACAGCTGCGGAGAGAAGCAGGGGTGATTTAGATGTTGAATGGAGTTGTGTGGGTGGTTAAGGTCTATGGAGTGCAAGGAATGTTCACAAGCTTCACATGAAATCGTAATTATACATGACGATAGATGTGTTGTGATTAGTGTTGGAATTAGTCGTCTGCTGTAACCCGGGCCAGACTTAATACTACTAAAAGCATGAATCATATGTGCCACTGGCAAGATAGACAAAATAAGATCACTCTTGTGTAGCCTATAAAACTGTGGGTCCTCGAAATTAAAAGGTTTGAGAATCACTGCACTACATATATCCCACTCAGAGGCTGCAATGCAAGACAAACAGATTGTATTATAGCCTAGGTCTAAACCACATTTTTGGAATGGGTTCTAGTTTAGTTTGTCAGTACATTTTGTAGTGCTTGTAACATAAAGTTTATAGGTACCGGAATACAATTTGTTTTTAGAAAATAAGCACATTTCTGTCTGAAAAGGCCTTGTTGTTGTGATAGTAATAGAACAAGTCAAGTAAATATGTATAATCTAAGTAATAATTTGTATTACTCTTAAGGATAAAGGGGTAACTCGTCCAACACTGCTCATGTCATAGTGCAGAATCATAGTCCCAATAAACTGCCCAGTTCCTTCTAAGAAAAAAAACTACAGTCGATTTATTTTCGTGTTTCCTACAGTCCACGGTCATATAATACAAGGCCTGCACATTGGAAATCAACCACAGTTTTATATTTCCATATAGGTGTACCGTCGTGCATCCCACTGGATCATAAGATGATTAATAATTAAAGTATTGCAAAAGTCTACCATCCTCCACTCTACAGTATGTGAGGCCCCGTTGTCTAGTATGTACCATAGTGTGTTACTATGTTACACTGTACAGTGTACAGTACTATGTACAGTCCTAAGAAACGATCCACACTCGTTTTGAACTTATGAAAGGTTACCGCAGCAGCAGCAGTCAAATGAACGGACGTTTCAGCCCCCCAGGCCTTCCTTCATCATCAGCGTTCTGAAAGTGCTGATGAGGACCTGAGGGGCCGTAAAACACATCCGTCCATGTGCGCGTCCTTGTACTGTACTTACTGCCTGTACAGTACTGTACTAGTCTGTATGCATTGTGTCTGCTGTGCGTACCTTCCTGAGAATAATCTCTTCTTCCAACTCTCACTTTATAATCTGTGGCCTTTCATTTATTTGAACCGTGTCATTCTTGTTGCATTGTGTTAGCTCATTCATGTTCTCGCAAAGATGATGATGATGTTGATGCTGATTCATAGTATACAGTAACTAGGATGGTTCTCGTTGGGGAACGCATGCCCCTCGGTAATGAAAGAATACTTTGTGCCCGTTGTCAGAGTGCAGTACCCGTTATCGTATAGTACTACAGTATGACATCAGTCGGTCAGTACTACAGTATGACATCATATGTATGACATCATAGATCTCCATATATGGGCATAAAAGTGACAAACGGGCAGAAAGCCACACAGAAACAGAGATACTGTACCGACGTGTACCGTACCAGACAGATTTTGCAAAAGAAAGGAAAACGCAAAGTTTGTGTGCGTTATAGATCAAATTAAATCAAACTTTATGCATAGAGCACATTTTGAAACAATCAGCATTGACCACAGTGCTGTACAGAGTCTGTCTGTCTGTCTGTCTGTCTGTCTGTCTGTCTGTCTGTCTGTCTGTCTGACTGACTGACTGACTGACTGACTGACTGACTGACTGACTGACTGTCTTCACTTCGCTTTTTTACTTGGCACTGCAATGCTTTTTTTTTAAACTTTTGTTTCATGACGAGATACGGTGACACACTGACTGTAATGGACACTTAATTTGTTTTTACATTCGTTTAACGTCGCTTTGTATTGCTGATGCTTCTTGTTTTGTTTTGTTTTGTTTTGTTTTGCCTGGTTTTTGCTGTACACATTTTCATACTCTGTCTGTCTGTCAGGAGGATGGGAAGGCTGAAGACAACATGGCGCAGAAGAGGGCGGCTCTCCTGGAGAAGAGGATGAGGAGAGAGAAGGACAACCAGCTGAGGAAGGTGCAGCAGGAGGCCGAGCTGGGACAGAAGAAGGAGGAGACTCGGTATGTCCACGTCCGTCTGTCTGTCTGTCTGTCTGTCTGTCACCACCAAGCTGTGCCCGCCACAGCGTGGCTCAGAAATAAATAACCCATTTTTGGTGGGAACCCTTTCTTGGTGTTGGCATTATGTTATGCTTTAGCTATTGAAAAATAGCTACAAGCTCATAGATCTAGATCTACAAGCTCATAGCGCGCCACCGAGTGGCGCGCTACGAGCTTGTAGGTCTGCTATTTTTTAAATAATCGTGAAAATATGGAGGATTTAGACTCCATATTTAGACTCCAGATTAAAAATGTTGAGGTCAGGCCTAAATGGGATAATGGTCCTTGATATGAAAAGGGTTGTAAACCACTGCCCTATACTCTAAACACTGCCCTCTACTGTTCAGAGCGAACCACTGCCCTATACTCTAAACACTGCCCTCTACTGTTCAGAGTGAACCACTGCCCTTTACTCTAAACACTGCCCTCTACTGTTCAGAGCGAACCACTGCACCTCTAAACCACTGCCCTCTCCTCTCCAGAGCGAAGGCAGAGGAGGACCGTCTGAGGAAGGAGGAGGACAAGGCCCGCCGGGAGTTCATCAAGCAGGAGTACCTGAGGAGGAAGCAGCTGAAGCTGATGGAGGAGGCGGGGCCCCGCGCCCCCGGGGCACCGGCGGCGGAGCGCGGCGGTGGCGGCGGGGCCAAGCCCCGGAGGGGCCGGCCCAAGTCCATCCACCGGGAGCACGGTGGCGGCGGCGTGGACTCGCCCAACAAGACGCCCGTCAGAGCCACCGCCGCAGGTAACCATGGAGACAGCGGCGTCTCTCCCAGTGGTGGGAAGAGTCCTTCGTTTGGGTTTTTTTATTATCTAAAAGTGTCAATGCTGCAATGTAATAATAATAATAATAATAAAACTTTATTTGTATAGCACCTTTCATGACATGAAATGCAGCTCAAAGTGCTTTACAGAAAAATGGAGAATAAAAGAAAAGCAAGGCAACAACATTAAAAACAACCAGTAATGCAATACAGTGAGGACATAAAAAATAAAAAATAAAAGATCAATTAAAAGCAATGTTGTAGAAGTGGGTCTTGAGCTGAGCTTTAAAAATGTCTACAGAGGCTGCCTGACGAAGGTACAGTGGGAGCTTGTTCCATGCCGACGGCCCGTAGAAGTAAAGTAAAAGAATTTTAAAATCAATCCTAAAAACAACCGGAAGCCAGTGCAGTGATGCCAAAACTGGAGTAATATGTTCTCTCATCTTAGTTCTAGTTAAAACTCTGGCTGCTGCATTTTGGACAAGTTGTAATCTGTCAGTTGTTTTCTTAGGCAGTCCTGAAAAAAGTGCATTGCAGTAGTCAAGCCGAGAAAAAACAAAGGCTTGGATTTGGATTAGCGTTTTTGCATCGTCCAAGGACAAATAGGCTCTGATTCGTGCAATATTTCTAAGGTGAAAAAAGGCAATCTTGTAGAAATACTATGTAAGTAAGTAAGTAAGTAAAAAGTCCGGAATTCAAAATGCACTCGAGTAGAAGTACAATAGTATTGGCATCAAAGTATACTTAAAGTACAAAAAGTAAAAGTACTGGCCCATTTTGCAAGTTTCAATAGGGCTGAAGTGGTTAATGTATGTTTTAAAATAATAATAATAATGAAAATATCTACAAAGTAACTAGTAACTATAAGATTTTCAAATAGTTGTAGTGGAGTAAAAAGTACAACATTTGCCTCTGAGATTGAGTGGAGTAAAAAGTAAAAAGACGGAAAATTGGAAATACTCAAAATTGTACTTGAGTAAACTTTACACCAAAATGGACTTCTTGGTGTACTTTACACCACTGGTCTCTCCTGTGACCCCAAGGACCGGACGGAGGGAGGGGGATGGGGGGGGGGGGGCTATGGTCATCCAGTGGCGGAAGGTTCTTATAACGGCAGTGGGTACATGCAGCCACGCCCCCAGCCACGCCCCCCCCCCCCCCCCCCCCCCCAGCGGTGGAAAAAAAACAAGTTTTGTTTTTTCGGTTGGTACTTTATTTACAGTTTGTTAATGAACAGTGTTTCAGTTCACAACGAAGAACACATTAAATTGTTTCAGCAACATTTCAACATGATCAATGATAAACAGTAAAGCAGTCGCTTTGTGGCGGTCGCTTATTGACGTACCATGACCACTGGGGAAGGGAAATTTCAGCGGACAGTGGGTGCATATACTGCATATTGATTTATTTTGCCAAAATGCCAGTGGGTTCATTTGCGCCTCTGAACCCACGGAGTTGACGCCACTGTGGTCATCTGTCATCCCATGTGTCGGTGTCTCTCCATCTGTCTGCCACCGCCAAGCTATGCCCGCTGGTGCCAGCTAGTGATCTTTGTGCCACCTGACCCACTGACTGAGCGTAGCTGTAGCTTCTTAAATTTTTTTGGTGTTAATTAACCAACCTAAAAAAAAAATATCTGTATTGATCTGTATTTCTCTGTCCGACGTGAAATCACTTTGGCTAATTTGTGCTTGTAATGAGTGGTATTATGTGCATCGATTTGAATATGGAAAACCACTAGTTTTTACGTGAAATGGATGGAAAAGAAACGGAAAAGAGCAATCAATGCAGCATCAAAGTACATGCGTGTGTTTGTGTCAATATGTATTCCTGGCATATTGTATGTAGCCGTGCACATGTGAGAATATGTGAGAATATGCGCACGCGTGCGTGCGTGCGTGCGTGCGTGCGTGCGTGCATCTATGTCGCTAACTTGAATTCATCCCATCACCACCAAAGCTGCATTGCTCTTTTACAACTCGGGCACAATAATGTGCGACAGAAAGACTTGTGTTGTGCTCATCCGTGGTGTGGTGTGTGTTGTGTCGTGTTGTGACTGTGCTGTCCCGTGCCACGCCACGTCTCACCCTCTCACCTCTAGGTTCACGCCAACGTGTCTTTTCAGCCTCCAGCCTGTCCCTGGCCTCCCTGACCTTGGGAGACAACGACAGCGTCCACTCCGAGAAGAGAGCGCCACGGTGAGAGACCTACTGTACTAACCACTTAACACATTTTGGGGCGGGAACCCCTTTCGGTGTAAGAAATTATGCTATGCTTTAGCTATTGAAAAATAGCAGATCTACAAGCTCGTAGCGCGCCACCGAGTGGCGCGCTACGAGGTTGTAGGTCTGCTATTTTTGAAAAATCGAAGAACAACTGACAGAAACATAGCTTTTTCAGAAAAGAAAAAGAAAAAGAAAAGACATTTTTAGAATCTGATCTCAGGTCAAAATGGCTTAAACCCCAAGTGGAGGGGAGGGAGTGTGTGGGTGGGGTGGCGGGGGGGGGGGGGGGGGGGGGAGTGTAGCCTAAAATATAAAACCTTGAAATATCATGAATAGGCAGTTAGATCTCTTCTGGGAAAAAACATATACAATGAGTTGGCATTGTGATGACGTCTTGTGGACGAAGTTATGCAAGGCTCAAACAAGAAGAAGAAAAAAACATTAGACAAGGTTTCAGATCTATAATGCTAAGCTAGGATGACATTTCAGCCAAGATTCTCAGACAAAGATCACAAGGTAATACCTGCTGATCCACGCTTAAACTCATCTGGGAGAATAATTATGGGATCGATGTGATTTTATTTGAAGTCTTTTAGTGCTGGTTCTTGTATTTAATAAAGACTGAGAACTGGTGAAGGGAATCCCCAAATGTGTGATCCCCTGTTTCGTTTGTTCAGCACATACAGCAGTTGTGATATGTTTCCTAAATTATGAAGGCAGATTTAATGTATCAATGTATTATGTTTGCGTATGTGAACTTTACTACAGGCTCTCCTCCTGACTAACACCTGTCTTAAGGTCCTATAACATTTGCTCTCCTTTAAACTCCCATGTATTTATTTTTTATTTATTATCTTTTTTCTTCCGCCTCATTCTGTCTCTGTCTTTCTGTTTCGGGGCTGTCAGGAGTGCTAGCTTAGCCTCTGGCAGTCTCAGTCTCTTCCACTTTCTGAGCTCTCCTAAACGGAGAAAGAGAAGGTCAGTTTTTCACACGACCCGACCCAACCCAACCCGACCCAACTCCCAAGGCACTTACTTCACGCTTTTCCTAAAACCTCCACTTTAGGATTTGCATTATTGGAAATGTGATGTATGTATGTATTAAGTGCTTTGCAGTGGCCTCATTGCAGTGTATTAAGCTTTGTATTGAACTATAGAACGCTGCTGTCAATACAAAATTATGCTGTGAAGACAGGATTAGCTTCCTTTCTTTCTTGTTTGTTGTCGTTGCTTTTCTTAGTTGCGTACACGTCTGGACTACAAGTGACACAAATTAAAAAGCATCTTCTTTGAGTCACATGGGTTCTGCTTCCTGCGTCACACATTAAGGCTCCGAGTGCTCAGCGTTGTCTATTTATGAGAAAAACATCATTTTGAATCAATCAGGCAAAGAGCCAAGTACGGTAGTCCCCGCAGTAAACTGTAATCCACATTTTGTGTGAATAAAACATAATTTTGACCTACAGTACAGCATCTGTACGGTAGAGTATGTTAATGCAATGCAATGTACAGTAACGCAATGTAATGGTGGTGACACATACTCTCACTTCCTGAGTGCACCACAGCACCCACCACCCACCAGACAGCACCATCTGACCACCTCACTGTCCCTCATGCTGTGTGCACCACACCACCCACCAGACAGCACCATCTGACCACCTCACTGTCCCTGCTGTGTGCACCACACCACACCACCCACCAGACAGCACCATCTGACCACCTCACTGTCCCTCATGCTGTGTGCACCACACCACCCACCAGACAGCACCATCTGACCACCTCACTGTCCCTGCTGTGTGCACCACACCACACCACCAGACAGCACCATCTGACCACCTCACTGTCCCTGCTGTGTGCACCACACCACCACACCAGACAGCACCATCTGACCACCTCACTGTCCCTGCAGCTTATTGCAAGCTTAACATCGCTGTTCATAATGACCTGGGATGCCGCCAAGGTTCCAGAGACTTCATGCCACCACATGCTGCTGCTAGATGGATGGCTGGGCGGATGGAGCCACATTGTGGCCACAATGTTAATGCCATATATAGTGTACTTTGAAAAGGACGAGTCTGCACAAATTCTCTACTTAAAGAACGTGCTTCTGGAGGCACTGCTGAGTCATGCAATGAGAAGAGGTGACCTAACTGCATGTGCGTGTGCGTGTGCGTGTGCGTGTGTGTGTGCGTGTGCGTGTGTGTGTGTGTGTTTGTGTGTGTGCGCGTGTGTGTGTGTGTTTGTGTGTGTGTGTGTGTGTTTGTTTTCCAGGCCGGACTCTGCAGATGTCTTTCTGTCCCCCTGTCGCTCCAATAGCAGGAACGGAGAGAAGGACTGGGAGGTTGCATCCACCACCTCCTCCATCACCTCCAACACAGAGTACACTGGTACGCACCTCCAGTCCTCCATGCAACAATCCATCTCTGCCTTTCTCTCTCTCTCTCTCTCTCTCTCTCTCTCTCTCTCTCTCTCTCTCTCTCCCAATTCCACGAAGGCCGCTCCATCTCCTGAGCCATCTACTCAACCTGATTACAATCAATATTAATAACATGCAATTGTTTATAGCCATGTCTTTGTAAAGGATGACATTGAAAATAAATCATTTTATGAAATAAAATAACGATAATGGAAGAAACAAAACACAATATCATGCAGTGAGTAGTAGTAGAGACTGGCTTATTGTCGCTGTCAAAGCTATTAAAATGGGAGGAGGGGGGAGTAAGAAAGAAAGACGTAAACAAAACACAGATACAGTATAGCATTCAGAGCGTACAGTGAACCATGATCAGCAATGCTCTAAAAAGGAAACCATAAATCATTTATATAAGTCAGGAACCAAGAGCCCGTGCCCTTTCTCAGAAGATAGAGTGGTTGCCATGACAACGATCTGGTGATGATATAGATTGTTTTCTCTCCTCATCCCCTCCGTCTGTCTCCCTGACAGGACCCAAGCTGTACAAGGAGCCCAGCGCCAAGTCCAACAAGCACATCATCCAGAACGCCATGGCACACTGCTGCCTCGCGGGCAAAGTCAACGAGGGCCCCAAGAACAAGATACTGGAGGTAATAACGGCTGACAATTATAGGCCTGGCGGTATTCACGTGCGGAGCGTGTGCGTGTGTGCATGCAAAGAAATCTTATCGCCATCTGTCTTGTTCGAAATGGTTCAATCGTTATCTATAATTGAAGATATGCACACGTACAGTGCACACGCACACACACGATTCTAACCACCGCCCCGCGTGCGTCTCTTCTGGTCTCACGTGGGCCAGACTGTTGCCTCTCGCAATCATACAGTCTACAGAGGAAGCTCTGACCATGAGTAAAATATAAAGAGGATGTTAAGACTCCTCCCCCGTTTCGTCGTGCAAATCTATAAATAGAAATCATCTAAGCATAATTATATAGCTTGCTGCAGAAATGGAAATAAAAAACTAAAATGCTAAAGATATTTTTAAACGTGAACGGAAATGGCAGCTTCCATACTCGGGATTTCGGGAGGTGTAGTTCCAGACTATATCGCATTCAGTTGATTGCAGTGTTGTTTTTGGCAGCAAATTTCTATTTTAGTTTAGTCATAGTCTTTGGACTGAAACTTCATTTAGTTTTAGTCACATTTTAGTCACCTGGAATGTCTTAGTGTTAGTCTAGTTGAGACGCGTTGTGAGCTTGTAGATCAGCTATTTTCAGAATGCAACCAAGTGTAAAATGACTTATACTGGATCTCCTGTCCACTACTCCCTTCCTAGCATTTTATTCTAGTTTTTATCTGTTGACGAAATTGTCAATATATTTAGTCTAGTTTTAGTCACCATAGCTTAGTTTTCATTTAGTTTCCATTTAGTTTTCGTCTGTGAAAAAAGGTAGTCGACGAACATTTTTCGTCTTCGTTTTAGTCGACGAAAACAACACTGGTTGATTGTGGAATGAATAGTCCCGACTTTTCCGACAGGAAATGGAGAAATCGGGGGCCCACAACTTCCTGGTGCTGTTCCGCGACGGCGGCTGCCAGTTCCGCTCGCTGTACACCTACCTCCCCGAGCAGGAGGAGATCGCCAAGCTGACCGGCGTGGGGCCCAAGAGCATCACGGCCAAGATGATCCACGGCCTGTACAAGTACAACTCGGACCGCAAGCAGTTCAGCCAGATCCCCGCCAAGACCATGTCGGCCAGCGTGGACGCCGTCACCATCCACGGCCACCTGTGGCACACCAAGAAACCCGCCACGCCCAAGAAAGTGCTGCCCGCCGCCGCCGCCCAGTCCTAGTGGACCCCCACCTAATGATGGACGCCTTGACTTGACTTAATTAAAGGCCTATTCATACCGAAACGGTGGTCAACTTAAGGCTCATACATAGTCTGGATTTTCAGTGGTGAGGTGACCACCGCTCCGGTGGTGAGCTGACCACCGGAGCTGAAATAACGTTGAGCGGTGGTGAGTAAAAACAGAGAGAGAAGGGCTGGAGCGGTGGCGGTTGTTTGCTCTTCACTGCGGCTCGTGACGTCATGTTGTAGTTCGGTGGTCACCCCACCACCGAAAATCCAGACTATGTATGAGCCTTTATGAGGTGAAGTGGTCAGGAGGTGCAAGCACATCCCCAGGCTAATTCAACGGCTGCTCGAAACAAAATGAACAGACTGCAAAAGAAAGAATAAGTCTCTGCACAGCGTTTTGAAAGCTCCCAAAACACTTTATTTACCAAGGCGTGGATCAATATACCTGACGAAGGCCACAGAGGCCTAAAGGTTGTGATTTTTCCCGGCCTTGCTTGGTAAATAAAGTTTTTGGGGAGCTTTCAAAACGGTGTGCAGACTTATTCTTTTCTTTTGCAACTTATGACCACCATTTCGGTGGTCACCTCATCACCTAAAACTAGAGTATGAATAGGCCTTAAACCCCCCACCCCCACCCCCTCACATCCCATCCATTTCACCTCTCAAACGGAACATTCCCGTTTTTCTAAATTGCACTTCACTGTAAATATCCATGAGATTCAAACACCTGCAAGTGTCAGTTGTTCAGTTGAATTCACACTCTTTTGTTTTTGTTTGTTAGTTTGTTGCATTTTTTTTAGTGTTTCCAGAGAACACTCCGGATCATAGTGTGAACAGCACAGTACACACATGCTCCCAACTGGACACTAATGAACTTATGGAACATCGTTGAACAACTGGAATGTAATATCGCTATTTAACAAAAAGAGAAAAAGATGTAAATGTCATTACTAATGTGTTTTTACTAGATTGTTAGCTCTGAGCGAGCTAAGTACCGCATGCGAGTGTGCGTAAGTTGTTTTATTTTCCTTTTGTACGTGCCAAAAGTCAAAAGAAAAGAGGAAGAGTGAATGCAGCCGGATGTGTTCCTAAACTGAAGCACTGAATGTTTTCGACTCATTTTTGTACAGGTCGGTTTTCGGTGTGGCCTTATGCTCGTTTCAGTTTTGTGAGGATGATGAGGTGATTGTAAAGCGGTTTAACCTTTGGTGAGCCTTTAGTTGTTTTTTTTGTATTTGGCAAGAATGCTTTTTTGTTCTCTTCTCCATTTCTGTGGGTATAAGACTCTGTTTGTACAGCTAAGGTACGTAAGACTACGTAGGGCCAAACAATGAAAGCATTGCATACAGCTAGGTGTTATAGCGTTAGCCACACAAGTACGTGTGTCTGCGGCGCTCCACAGGAGCCAAGCACCAAACAAAAGGTGATTTTTACACAAAAACAAATCTTGTTTTAGGTTGTTCTAAGACTGCTGCTCGTTCACAACAGGTTTGTGAACAAATCGAACAAACACAGTTCAGTGTTATCTCCTTTGCATTTTACGAATGAAGAGTTCTGTTCCGATGTGATAACAAGCCATTATCAGATGATTATCTTTCAGTATGTATGCAGGAGTCACCCACCTATAGGACTGAAATAGGTGATACATTGTAACACATTTGTCAATGGTAGATATTTATTTTTTTTTGGAACGAAATTCTTTGAATTAAGTGTACTGCATCATGTAGTTTATTTGGAATAAGTTTCTGTAAGTGTATTGGTATGTTTGCCCACTGGTATATTTTCTGAATTATGACTAAAATATCCATCATCGGTAATAACCAGGAAATTGCATGACCGGTTTTGTTTCTCGTCACAATTGAATCATGCAGGACTTTTACGTGTATTTTGTTTGGCAGGCACTTCAGTTCTCAAACTTTTTACACTTCAAAGTGCTCTGAGTGATTTGTTTTATTAAAATAACTGTTAAGTAGCTCTATATTCCCCTTGTAGTCCTTCCTATACTGCAGAGGTCAGTACCAGGGGTCTTCCTGTCTCCCCATGCTCTTTAGTCAAACCGAAAATTATTCGGGATACCACCCTCATCCATTCAGGAGAGAGAACGCATTCATCAGCAGGTTATCAGAATATTGAGCTTTAACTTTTTAATAAAAAAATATCATTATAGCACATTTTAAATATCTACATGTCTTGCCGGTCAACATTCCTGCATCTGCATTAATGTCAGCATTCATTTATTTTAATTTACAGTTACGGTATGGGGGATGCCTCACACTGCTTGACCACTGCAAGTAATTGATCATTTCCATTTTCAGACAATTTTCAACATATCCATGTGTCTACTTTTGGACTACACACATCTATTACTGTTGTACACTAATTGAACACAGCATTTGTTCTGGCTAAATAGCCTAGATCAGTGGCTCCCAAATTAATCTTTTTAGCTTGTGACCCAAAAGAGACATTTAGACAATAAAATGAATGAATCTTGAATGACACTGACAGATGTGCTTTCCCTGATTGAAAGCCTATAAACTATCCTATCCATGGTCTAAATTGGTTAAGCAATTTAAACGCAAGACTCTTACACACAGATGTGTTTAAAATGACTCATCACAATGTATTGTAGTACATTAACTGAAAAGATGACCCATGCTGATGCTGTCCACAGAGACCTGCATACACCACCAGGCCTGTCTGCCTGCCTTCACTAGGTCAAAGTCAAATTCAATTTGACTGTTTCTATTAATATAATGAAAAAGTGCAGGGCAAATCTTGTTGCTGCATATACGGGTATAGTGCTCAGAGACTTCCATGCGCACACACAAACATGCATATACTTGCCAACATTGGTGCTTTGTATATGGGCTTATATTTATAAACTTGACCAAATGACAAGTTGTACTGTACATATATGTCTTTGAAAAATGCAAACTTGACGGAGTCCTAAGGATTTTCCTGCAGGGAGAAAAAGCTGTTTTATTGGTCTTGTCTCTTGGCTGTTTAAGGCCAGGTTTGAATGGTGAACTCAACTGTAATGATTAGGAAAAAACTGTACAGTGTTATGATGTTATGATGTGTGCTCACTGGTTTTGTTCATCGGACGCTGTGCTGTCATTCATTCATTCAACATGCAGAACATTTCATTTTTATTTCATTTTTTTATTTTGCATTGAATAAAACTAAGCATGGCCCCGGACTGTGAGGTGTTGTTCATAATTATGGTATAAGTACATATAGGCTTATATGTTTGATAGAGAGACCATATTGTTTTAATGTAATCTGTCAACAGTGTACTATAATGAGATGTTTTAAAATTCTGCCTTCAATTCATTACAAAATAAATTAAAAAAAGTTCATGTTTGTGGGTCGCCTATATAGGCTACTAAAAAAAGATCATATTGACTTTTTCATAAAAGACAAATTAAGCCATTACAATTTTAGCCTCGGAAAGCCTCTCAATTTAGCCTGTTTTTTGAGTGGCTACCCAGAAGTTCTCAAACCGTTTCGTGTCATGGACCCCCAAACGAATATGAAAATGCCCCCCCCAAAAATAAATAAATAATAATAATAAAAATAACATAACAATGTACCCATGCACCCACACACCCACAATGTGCCCAAACTGCCCAAGCACCCACACACAATGTGCCCATGCACCCACACACAATGTGCCCACGCACCCACACACAATGTGCCCATGCACCCACACACAATGTGCCCATGCACCCACACACAATGTGCCCACGCACCCACACACAATGTGCCCACGCACCCACACACAATGTGCCCACGCACCCACACACAATGTGCCCACGCACCCACACACAATGTGCCCACGCACCCACACACAATGTGCCCATGCACCCACACACAATGTGCCCACGCACCCACACACAATGTGCCCACGCACCCACACACAATGTGCCCATGCACCCACACACAATGTGCCCACGCACCCACACACAATGTGCCCACGCACCCACACACAATGTGCCCATGCACCCTCACACAATGTGCCCATGCACCCTCACACAATGTGCCCATGCACCCACACACAATGTGCCCACGCACCCACACACAATGTGCCCATGCACCCTCACACAATGTGCCCATGCACCCTCACACAATGTGCCCATGCACCCACACACAATGTGCCCACGCACCCACACACAATGTGCCCATGCACCCTCACACAATGTGCCCATGCACCCTCACACAATGTGCCCATGCACCCACACACAATGTGCCCACGCACCCACACACAATGTGCCCACGCACCCTCACACAATGTGCCCATGCACCCTCACACAATGTGCCCATGCACCCACACACAATGTGCCCATGCACCCTCACACAATGTGCCCATGCACCCACACACAATGTGCCCACGCACCCACACACAATGTGCCCACGCACCCACACACAATGTGCCCATGCACCCTCACACAATGTGCCCATGCACCCTCACACAATGTGCCCATGCACCCACACACAATGTGCCCATGCACCCTCACACAATGTGCCCAAGCACCCTCACACAATGTGCCCTACATGCATGCACCCCTCCCACACTGCTGCTGGCATTGTCTCAGATCAGCCCTGCTGTCAGACTGGTGTCTGCTTGCAGTGTTTGGTGTTTCTGTTGACTATAAGTGAGTTAATTATATAGCGTTTAACGTTAAATCAATACACAGAATAGGCAGTATCCATGAGTAGGCTAGTATACCTGATTATCCCTAAAGTGCATGACAGTTAATGTTCTGTAAAGTTGCTGATATAAAGGTCATATTATTGTACTGTGTGTGTGTGTGTGTGTGTGTGTGTGTGTGTGTGTGTGTGTGTGTTTGTGGGTGTGTGTCTCAGTACTTGATTGGTGGTTTGCAGCGGCGCCCCACCGGCTTGGCTGGCAACCAGACTTGTGTATACGACAAACAGACAGACATAGCCTACGGGGTCAGGAGCTTTTCCACACGATAAAATAACCACTTTCATTCAAACTACTGGGTTTGCATTTTCATCGCAGTTTCTGTCGCACGGTCCGCGGCCCCATGCAGTCGGAGGTGGACTGGACTCGATCGCCTTAATGTACGGTGCGTGTTCGGTGAAAACAACTGACAGGTGAGACACTATAGTGAGAAAAGAGAGAGTTGGATTGATTCTAGGGCGGCCAGGCGTGTGTTGTTGACTTGGCAGCTAAAACAACACACGTACGCTAGCAATGTGTCCAATATATCAAGAGTCTTTATCGCGCTAAGCAAAAAAAGCCCATGATATTAATTGGACACATTATTGTATTAGCGACACATTATAGCCTCCTAGACAGACACGCTTTCCTAGGTTTGTAAAAATGTCCATGCCTGCGCACCTGCATGGGAGACTACATCAACGCCATGCTGCGGAACAGACAGTCACACAAATGTATTTGTGTCTGACTCTTGTGTTTTATCTGTGCTGTGTTGTTCTGTGAAGTGTACTGCTGAACAGCGTGTCTACTGCTTAGGTCTGTATACTGTCTACGCCGGCGTGCGCAGTATATTTATGTTGCCATGCATATGCAGCAGCGATCATAAACAACGTAGCTGACGTTCAGAAAACGCCTCGGCTTTGCCAGGTGATACAGTAGTATAGTATCATTGCTGCTGCATGCTGGCATGAGCTATGTCCCATTTAATGTAAATGCCACTCAATTCGTCTTTTATGGAAGATTCGGACGGTGTCACACTGACTGATTGTGTCTTAGTGTCCCATAGCTCGTTATTTCACTCACCGACATAAATGCATGTGCACAGTGCACTAATGGGACACAAAACAGGACGCAAGTGCACAGCACACTGCATCACCACACAGCACAGCAGCCTGCATGATGTTGCAATGATTAACCCTTTAAGTGTGTGAGTCAGAGAGGGCATCCTTTTTAGGTGTGATTGTATCCTAATAAAAATGGGAACATACATATGCATAGTGGTGGTGATAAGCTCATGCTTGTCCTTTAGAACCTATAGTGAGAAATGGGTACCCTTGGCACCCTTCCCATGTTATCCCTGTTGATAGTGTCAACACACATTTCTATTCACTCTATTATGAAAGTGTGAACGCATCAGAATCGGCATTTGTGTTGTTAGTTACACCTCTGTGTAGGAGATCACGTGAGTTTCACATTCAATTCAAAACGTTGTTATTCAAATAATGAATGCAACTGCAAGCAGCATGGTCATATATATGGGTCATTTTGGAAGGATAAGTCTTTCTTTCTTTTCTTTCTTTTCTTTGCAAGATGAGATGAAATGAGACTTGACATTCACTGCAGAGAGGACGCATGTTTTCAGCGTGTCTGACCTTCTGCATCATGTCATCCAGTGGTGGAAGAAGTAGGCCTGTATACAGACTTTAGTAAAAGTGTCGATCACTATGTTGTAAACGGCCTGTATTCAACTTGAAAGGGATTAAGGTACAGATGTATTTTGCAACAACACATATACTTTTACTTACAGACAGTAAAAGTACTTGCATAAAATGAAAGGTAATTTATTTTAAATAGCTGATGTACATCTTCTCTGTCGGGTGGAAACCTCATATATCCCAAACTGTTACTTTTCAGGCTTCAAATTCAAAAGTATAGCAGATCTACAAGCTCAGACCATGTTGCTTCGCGCCACATGTTGAGCTTGTAGATCTGCTACTTATGCTATTGTGTGATGCTGTAGTATGATCAAGTGGGGAGTCAATTCGCAATAAAACACAAAAAGTTAAAATATTGATATAAGAGGTTTACACGATTTCGATGCTATGCATTTTCTAATTTAGCTGGGGGGGACCCCCTGACGAATCCCTGTGGATTCCTGGGACCCACTTTGAGAAGCACTGATCATCTACCCGGTGCTCTGTTCTCGTCCCTGTCTCGTCCCCCTGTCCTCCAGTCACCTGCGCTGACGGCAGTGACCTGCAGGACGGTAACCATGACGGCGGAGGAGACCATCAACATCAAGGAGGCGGAGGTGATCAAGCTCATGCTGGACTTCCTGAACTCCAGGAAGTTGCACATCAGCATGCTGGCGCTGGAGAAGGAGAGCGGGGTCATCAACGGGCTCTACTCGGACGACATGCTCTTCCTCAGGTACTGGAAGGGACATAAAGGGACAAGGGAGGGACGACATGCTCTTCCTCAGGTACTGGAAGGGACATAAAGGGACAAGGGAGGGACGACATGCTCTTCCTCAGGTACTGGAAGGGACATAAAGGGACAAGGGAGGGGTTGGTTCTCAGCGTTGTTTTCTCTTTATTTCAAGGACCTCGCATTTGAGACTAATACAAGAACGCTCGCCTCTAAACCCACTCGCCCCTAAACCCACTCGCCCCTAAACCCACTCGCCCCTAAACCCACTCGCCCCTAAACCCACTCGCCCCGGGTCGAATCTGGTGACCTAGCAGCACCTAGGCTATAGGCTAAGTAGCCTGAACACCCCGCAACGGCACTAACTACTATACAAACCAGCAGACTAATTTCTGTGCGTGGAACACACATTCAGCACGACAAGATCCACAGGGGGGCGCATTCACACTTGTGGTGATCGAGTCATATTCTATGGCCTAGTCCAAATGTATCCCAATTTCTTCACTAAGTACCCTCGTGGACTGACAGACTTAAAGGCACGTCCATGTGAAGCCTGCAGGGACTTATAGGGCTTGTCCCACTGTCAAGCTGTCACGTGCATGACCGTGCTCCCTCAGATCACTTTATGCATGCTTTCTGTATAAGTCTGCATTTCTGCAGACGTTGGCCTCAGGGAATTACCCCACACATTCATTCATGACGTTAACCCATTCTGACCTGAGATCAGATTCATACGAGGTTTCCACTGGACACACACTGGTCTGATTAACCCATTCTGACCTGAGATCAGATTCTAAAAATGTCAGTCGTTCTTCGATTTTTCAAAAAATAGCAGACCTACAAGCTCGTAGCGCGCCACTCGGTGGCGCGCTATGAGCTTGTAGATCTGCTATTTTTCAATAGCTAAAGCATGACATGATGCTAACACCGAAATGGGTTCCCGTTCAGAATGGGTTAAATATGGGATTACCAGGGTATTGCTCCAAAAACGGCAATCATGATCATTAATATTTCAAAAGGAGGACTGATGGAGAAGAGATGTATTAGTAAAGGGATGAGGGATAAGAAATTTGAAAAGTTTATAAAAATACAAATATGTACTAAATTTGCCTTGTGGGTGGACACTCTGATCAGCGGACTACATTTTAACCCATTCTGAACGGGAACCCCTTTTGGTGTTGGCATCACGTCGTGCTTTAGCTATTGAAAAATAGCAGACCTACAAGCTCATAGCGCTCCACCGAGTGGCGCGCTACGAGCTTGTAGGTCTGCTATTTTTGAAAAATCGAAGAACGACTGTGACATTTTTTTAGAATCTGATCTCGGGTCAGAATGGGTTCATCAGACCAGTGGTGTGTCCAGTGGAAACCTCGTATGAATCTGATCTCAGGTCAGAATGGGTTAAGTTCATTGTTGAATTTGACACCTTGACATGCACCGGCTACTGCCATTGCACATACCGAGGATCACCTCACCCATTTTTATCTTCATATCATAATAATATATTATATTGTTTTTCTTTCTAATTATTTGACCAGCCCAAAACATTGTGTTTATTTTCATGATTAGTCACAACTCGAGTTGGCTTTGTCCGCGGTGTAAACTCATTTAAATAAATACATTTTGAAAAGTCTATGAGGAAAATGAACGGGGAATTATTTTCCGGGTCTCTGGTCGTCATGAAAGGGTGGCGGGACTGCGACGCTCTATAACTGCAGTTACCTAGTTAGCCTAATATGGGTTTAATTAGACATGGTCACTGACACAGGTCAGTGAAATTAACCACTTTAATTAAAACTGGCGGCTGTATTTTTAGGGTGTCATTATAGTGAACATGTAACTTGTAGTTTTCTTTCAGTGAGCCCATACTCCAATGTAAATCAAACAAACTACAAACACTTACATGTGCTTCAGATGCGTCATTGCCAATGCAAGCCTATAGACTTCATAATATGTGTCCTTTTCCCATGTTATCTTGCAGGGCTGTGGACAGTGCCGGTTTTCCCGGTGTCATGTTTACATGACCAGAATATTGAAATTCCATATGATTTACATTCCATGAATTAGAAAATGTCTCATCTCTTTATTTTAGTTCATGCATACGTCTTAAAATAACATGTCTGATTTGTGCGTGGCCAAGCGTGTGGGATTCTCCTCTCTACCTATAGTTGCATGTCCAACAGTTTGATCCTTAAGGCCTGTTTGTGTCTTTGGCCGCTCCCACTGTCTGAGGCAGATGGCCGCCCACCTAGAGCCACATTCTGTCCCAGGTTACTTCCTGATAAAGGGGAGTTTACCTCACCAAGTGCTTTCTCGTGAATGGGGGATTGTTGAGTTGTTGAGTTTTTATATATTTTTTATCCCACGATTTTGTAACCCATTTTTCACCCCTGTGTCAATCATCTAATGTGATCCTGGGCTCTACACACCCTCCGCCAACCTGGGGAGAGCAACGGACTTGAACTCATGCTTCCTTCATGCTTGAGTGTCCAAGTTGCTCCTTTACACCTGACAGGGGGGGGAGTTTCCCTGGTTGGACGTGGAAGGAACACGTTATTCCAACCAGTTCCTTTCCCCTCCATCAGGCGCCCCGGCTGGCCAGGGGGAGGCAGTTTAGAGACCAGGATTACTGCATGTTTTTGTGAGGGCACCTACCCTAGGGGACACGGGGAGAACATGCAAACTCCACACAGAAAGGCCCTTTCGCCAACCCCCGCCTTCGGGTATGGGAACTGATGACGCGGAGGAGGAATTAAAGAACAATACTGTAGTCTGCTCTAAGTGGCAGTAGATAATAACTATTGTCACAGTGTAGAATTTGCTGAATGGTGGCCTTGATGTTTGTGCAGAAAAATGACATTGATTCTCTGTCCTGTACCAAGTTTGGACCTGATCAGAGAGGTGCAGTGCGCTACATTTTTGTAGAACTAGTTTAAATTCCCTGTCCACTTGTCCCCCTGGTGCTGTTTAAATCCTTCTCACATGTACATTATCCCTCCGAAAACATCCCTGCAGAAGCTTTTCACTGCCTCTTTCTTTGCCCCCATCTTTACCCTCATTTGTTATTCCAGTATGAATATGTATTATGTTTGATCAGAATGTCGGTAATCCACCAAGTATCCACAGAAGTGCAGAGTATAACTTAGTCTTTTAACCCATTCTGAACGGGAACCCATTTTGGTGTTAGCATCATGTTATGCTTTAGCTATTGAAAAATAGCAGATCTACAAGCTCATAACGCGCCACCGAGTGGCGCGCTACGAGCTTGTAGGTCTGCTATTTTTGAAAAATCGAAGAACGACTGACATTTTTAGAATCTGATCTCAGGTCAGAATGGGTCCATCAGACCAGTGTGCATGTCCAGTGGAAACCTCGTATGAATCTGATCTCGGGTCAGAATGGGTTAAGTATGTCCCTGTGCTAGAAAAGGTTTAGAGAAGACTCTGAATTACTCTTATGTATTATTATTTATGTGTTTGACAGACAGCTCATTCTGGATGGCCAGTGGGACGAGGTTCTGCAGTTCATTCAGCCACTGGAAAGCATGGACACATTTGACAAGAAGAGGTGAGCGTGTTTCTGTCTGGTTCCTGGTCAAACACTTCTGTCTGGTTCCTGGTCAAACACTTCTGTCTGGTTCCTGGTCAAACACTTCTGTCTGGTTCCTGGTCAAACACTTCTGTCTGGTTCCTGGTCAAACACTTCTGTCTGGTTCCTGGTCAAACACTTCTGTCTGGTTCCTGGTCAAACACTTCTGTCTGGTTCCTGGTCAAACACTTCTGTCTGGTTCCTGGTCAAACACTTCTGTCTGGTTCCTGGTCAAACACTTCTGTCTGGTTCCTGGTCAAACACTTCTGTCTGGTTCCTGGTCAAACACTTCTGTCTGGTTCCTGGTCAAACACTTCTGTCTGGTTCCTGGTCAAACACTTCTGTCTGGTTCCTGGTCAAACACTTCTGTCTGGTTCCTGGTCAAACACTTCTGTCTGGTTCCTGGTCAAACACTTCTGTCTGGTTCCTGGTCAAACACTTCTGTCTGGTTCCTGGTCAAACACTTCTGTCTGGTTCCTGGTCAAACACTTCTGTCTGGTTCCTGGTCAAACACTTCTGTCTGGTTCCTGGTCAAACACTTCTGTCTGGTTCCTGGTCAAACACTTCTGTCTGGTTCCTGGTCAAACACTTCTGTCTGGTTCCTGGTCAAACACCTTCTTTTTTTTTTAATATATGTTTATTGGTAATAGGTTTCAACAATTTAGTACAGTTTGAACATACCATATTTATGTATTTTCTCCCTCACCCCATCCCTCCCCCCAGTTATCGTCATCATTAAAACAATATAAAGAAATAACATTAATAATTGAGTACAGACAAAACATAAAAACAAACATACATTACAGACATATGATATAAACAGTAGGATACAAAAATAATAATTCAAGCACAGATAACAAAAACAATATAAATAACAAAAAATAAAATAAAACAAAATAAATACAATTATGAGTTGGGTTATTCAAGTTCAAAAGATAATCAGGCACAAGTTGTTGGAAAAGATTGTGTTCGGAACGTTGTCATACATCACCCTCTATACACAGTACACAAAAAACACACATAGTATTGATTCAATTAGTCTGTCGGAAGTACTCTCAGATTCTCAAAGTAGGTAATAAATGGTTGCCAGCTAGAAAAGAACCTTTCTGTTGAATCTCTAATTGTAAACTTTATTTTTTCCAATTTTAAAAATCCCATAATATCCTTAAGCCACATAGCAATAGAAGGGGAAGTTGGGGATTTCCATCCCAACAATATTCTACGTCGTTCTGGTCAAACACTTCTGTCTGGTTCCTGGTCAAACACTTCTGTTTCTATTATGTAATTGGCTGCTGACCCCCATCTGAAAATATGTTGTTCCAGGGACCCCCCCAGCAGAGGGCAAAGATTTGTGTTTAAAGCGTTCACGCTGAAAGAATGTATATTCAAAGATTTGCACTGCATTTTCACGATTTTTCAAAAATAGCAGATCTACAAGCTCGTAGCGCTTGTAGATCTGCTATTTTTAAGTATACAACATAATGCTTAAAACACCAAAAGGGGTTCCCGCCCATACTTTCACGCATGGCAATATCATGTATAAATGGCAGCTTGAAGATTGGCTATTTTCAATGTTTGAAATCTTTGAAAATAAATGTCTTTACTGCTTAATTAATTAATCATTGTGAATACGCTTTGTGTTATATTTTTGTTCTTTATGTCACTATACACATAAGTACTGGTATATAAGAACTAGTAAACTGAAAGAGATTGCCTTACCAGAGAACAGATCTGGGGGGGAAGTCTTTCTCTTCTCTAGACGGGTCGCTGTCATGACATTCTGTTAGTGTCTCACTGATTTAGGGATCGGCTGACAGCAATGATGGGATCCCAGCGGACTAGGCGCCTGTCATAGAATGGTGTGTGTGTGTGTGTGTGTGTGTGTGCGCGTGTGTGAGCCTGTTTAAAGTATACAGTAACGATAACATCACAGTGTCTCTTTTTATTATCTCTTATAACTGCAGCCTACTCACCAAATGGTCTACATTACAGAGATTATAATTTTTTATATCTAATTTCATATAATAAAATAATTAATTAATTACGGGTGGCGGTGGCTCAGGGGGTAGAGTGGCTGGATGGTAACCGCAAGGTTGCCTGTTCGAACCCTGTGGGCTCCCCCAGAGTTAGTGTTAAAGTGTCCTTGAGCAAGACTCTGGAACCCCAAATTGCTCCTGATGTACTGGTTTGGTGCCTTGCGTGGTTTCCGCCGCCATGAGTGTATGAATGTGTGTGTGAAATGTGAATTGGTGAATTGATGCACAATCTATGTAAAGTGTTTTAAGACGACATACATCTTCATCTATGGAACAGATAAAATAATGGCCAAACCTCATTCATACGCTGCCCCCCCGAGCTGGAAGTGTTAGGCCGGGTGACGCAACCATGATGCAACCTCCTCTGGAAGTGTTGGGTCCGGGTGACGCAACCATGATGTAACCTCCTCCCCGTGCTTGCCTATTTTAACCGCCACGCCTTGGTTTCCAGTTCATTGTTGCTTTTTTATAATTGTTTGTTTTCTATAGTTGTTGCATCTCAAACTGTCTGTGCTCTCCACTGTTGTCTTGTGATTCGAAGGATTTACAATTGACAACCCTCCCGAGAGATCTTAAACCTGAACTACTTCTCCCGGAAGATCCATCCTTGTGCCTTAATTCGCCCAGGCTTCATTCCATTCATTCTGCACCCGTGGTGATCCACAGCGGTACCATCAGACCAGAATGAACCCAGCGGAATCTCCCCGGAGGTTTGACCGGAAATCTGAACCGGAGGAGACCATTGTCCGTTCCGAACTGTCGGTTTTAGAGCGCCGTCTCCATCACCTCGAGAAGGCTTTCGACGACCGCCTGGTCCGCATCAACGCTCTGGAGAAGGGCATCAAGGAGTGTTTCACCTACCTAGAGGAGACCTTTGGGAAGGGCTATGAGGACCGCGTCCACCGCCTGGAGACTACGCTCGATAAATACCGGGCCCTCCTCTTGGAACGTCTCGAGCACCTCCCCGAGTCCTTCCAGAGTGAAGGCTTTGAGGTGCTCTACCGACCGTTCTCCTGGAATGGCCCTGATCCGTAACGGGAGCGTGCTGTCAAACCAAATTCATGTTGCTTGGAATGCAATGCATTTTTTTGTCTAAAGGTCCCTGCAGAAAAACGCAATAAAATATCTGAAAAATGCACCAGTCTGAAAGGACCTTTATTAAACTGTTTATTTTGTGTGCAGGTTTCGTTACATCATTCTGAAGCAGAAGTTTCTGGAAACTCTGTGTGTGAACAACGCCATGTCGGCAACGGAAGACCCTCAAAATGTGAGTTAAACGGGAGGATATTTCTAAACAGGCCGTGTGGTTGCCTAGCAACCGGGCCGCTGCTAAAAGATGGATTTTAGCGAGTAATTTTAAACATTAAATATCGTAATATGCATATCGGCAGCAAATGTGTTCAACTTAAAACATAGCGATACCTGGCTTTAGCAGTTAGAGAAAAGGCTTGCTGAATCTGTGCCTTGTTTTAAATCACTGTTTTAAATCAATCAAAGTTGCTTTTATTATTATTATTTCATTTTATTTATTTTTTTAAAATTATTTTATTTTTTATCTGTCTCTTAAGCTGTTCTAAGTCTACATGCATATTTAATTTCTGGTGTAAAGCACTTTTTAACATAGATTTTGCAAATGCTATACAAATAGTTTATTGTATTACAATTCTATATTTATTTCTTTATTTCTATTTTTATTGTTGCCATGTAGCCATTTTCCCACTAGCAATGGGGCTTTAACCCATTCTGAACGGGAACCCATTTTGGTGTTGGCATCATGTTATGCTTTAGCTATTGAAAAATAGCAGATCTACAAGCTCATAGCACGCCACCGAGTGGCGCGCTACTATTTTTAGAATCTGATCTCGGGTCAGAATGGGTTAATCAGACCAGTGTGTGTCCAGTGGAAACCTCGTATGAATCTGATCTCAGGTCAGAATGGGTTAATCAGACCAGTGTGTGTCCAGTGGAAACGTCGTATGAATCTGATCTCAGGTCAGAATGGGTTAATGGCCCAGATACAGAGCAGACAGTTGGCCTACCACGGCAGGGGACCATCCACTTAAGTCGGTCAAGTTCAAGATAATCAGTGCGTAGCTGACTTTCCATGTCGGAGCAGCAGCAGTGTCGGTGTTGAATGACCAGAGAAATCAACAGTGGTCATGATGGAACTTGAGTCTTAGGCCCCTTTTACACCAGAACGGTTTCCATAGAGTGGAAATCTTTGAAAACACCGTCTCCTCCTGTCTCTATAGATAAAACGGGCAAACCGGTGAATCCGCAAAACATAATAACTCACGCCTGCTCACGTAGCTTATGTTTATTACATTGGTGCCGAGCCGTAGGCGACATTTTGGAGTTCCTAGAATGAGCAAAGCACTCCCTCGCCCTGCTCATCCTACAAATACACATGTAGCGACTGGCGAGCCGCTGCATTGGTGTGAGTGTAAACCTTCAACACTAACTCTGGGGGAGCCCGGTTGGAAACCTCTGGGAACCTCACTCTACCGGCCACTCTACCCCTGAGCCACTGCCGAGGTTGTGACTACTGTACATTTGACCCTATAGTCAAATGTACTGGTTTGTGGTCTGTACCTTTTATTTGTCACTTTAACTCATTTACTGCCGATATCGCCTATTTTCATATGGCGCTCAGTGCTGAAAGTGCCTTTTCACGCCTTTTTAATATAAATTGATTACGGTTCACATTCACAACTGTGTCCTGTACGCACTCATAAGACGCCGGTTCGGGTACGATGGCAAAAAAAAAAAGAAAAGAAAAATGTAAATGAATTCCGCTGGCTTATGATGTCTATGGGGACGCAGATTTTCGAATCATAATATCTCGGATTCTTCTTTTTGGGTAAAACGAGCTTTTTTTGCAGCTCATTTCTCTAAACGATATGATCCTCGATTACAAAGATAATGTTTTGGGTGGAATAAATGACAATCGCGGGACATGATGTTACACAGCAGATTTTTTTACTTTCCGAGTTAAAACTGCTTTCAGAATAAGATGCTTCGCCTATTGAATGACTGGTTGGCTGCCCTGAGCCATCCACCAGATTTAAATTAGTTAAATACAAGTGAGTGACATCTGTGGCTCATGTGTTTTTTTTTTTGTCAAATATGTTTTTATTGAACAGATAAATTATTACAAACATTATGATATGAAATACTTTTATGAAACAAAAAAAAAAAAGACAAAAAAGATAAAGAAATCCCTTAACCCTCCCACCCATACTGCTCAGTGACACTGCATACTATATAATAAGATGATAGAAAGCTCATGGAAAACATCTGAAAAGAAAATGGCGTACAGTCAACCATATCAGTGGCATCCTGTCTATTAATCGTTTCTACTCAGGTGATGGACAAGGGGGGCAGCCAAACCTTATCAAACTGTCTCTCTCCCTGTTTCTCAGGAAATACCTTTGGGCTCATGTGTTTTATTTGTCCGTTTGTCCTTCCCACGCGTCTCTCTCTCTCTCAATTCAATTCAACAGGCTTTATTGGCATGACGTTTTACAAGTGTTGCCAAAGCACAATCACAGATATTACAAACAACAACATAACAACATAATATCAATGACATGAAAAAATAAATAAAAATAATATAAAATAAAGCAGGTGGTGCAGAAAAAAAAACATGGCATACTGTATGTGTGTCCTACTGGTTGTCCCTTTTCTTGTGACAGGAATTGACATATTTTGCAGCCAAAACTGCACATTCTTTCTGTTCCCCCAGAAGGACTGGTAATCTTTCCCTTTCTGTCATACTTCGGAATTCTGGGAAATTTGTTTCAAACTTTGGGAAGAACTCCTCTCTAATATTTGTGTAGTTTTTACATTGTGTTAAAAAGTGTAACTCTGTCTCTCTCTCGTCTCTCTCCAGCTGGAGCTGAGCATGCAGGAGGCGGTGCGCTGCCTCCACACCCTGGAGGCCCTCTGCCCCGCCAGGGAGGACTACAGCCAGCTGTGTCTGCTCCTCACGCTGCCGCGGCTCACCCAGCACGCCCACTTCAAGGACTGGAACCCCAGCACGGCGCGCGTCCACTGCTTCGACGAGGCCTGCGGCATGGTGGCCCAGTTCATCCCCGCCGACAGGAAGCTGAGCGAGGCGGGCTTCCGGGCCAGCGGGAACCGCCTCTTCCAGCTGCTCATTAAGGGCATCCTGTACGAGTGCTGCGTGGAGTTCTGCCAGGTAACGGCCCGGGGCTGTGTGTTCTGTCAGGTAACGGGCTGTGTGTTCTGTCAGGTAACGGGCTGTGTGTTCTGTCAGGTAACGGGCTGTGTGTTCTGTCAGGTAACGGGCTGTGTGTTCTGTCAGGTAACGGGCTGTGTGTTCTGTCAGGTAACGGGCTGTGTGTTCTGTCAGGTAACGGGCTGTGTGTTCTGTGAGTTCTGTCAGGTAACGGGCTGTGTGTTCTGTGAGTTCTGTCAGGTAACAGGCTGTGTGTTCTGTGAGTTCTGTCAGGGAACGGGCTGTGAGTTCTGTCAGGTAACGGGCTGTGTGTTCTGTCAGGTAACGGGCTGTGTGTTCTGTCAGGTAACGGGCTGTGTGTTCTGTGAGTTCTGTCAGGTAACGGGCTGTGTGTTCTGTGAGTTCTGTCAGGTAACGGGCTGTGTGTTCTGTGAGTTCTGTCGGGGAACGGGCTGTGAGTTCTGTGAGTTCTGTCAGGTAACGAGGCTGTGTGTTTTGTGGGTTCTGTCAGGTAACGGGCTGTGTGTTCTGTGAGTTCTGTCAGGTAACGGGGCTGTGTGTTCTGTGAGTTCTGTCGGGTAACGGGCTGTGAGTTCTGTCAGGGAACGGGCTGTGTGTTCTGTGAGTTCTGCCAGGTAACGAACAGGGCTGTGTGTTCTGTGGGTTCTGTCAGGTAACGTGGCTGTGTTCTGTGAGTTCTGTCAGGGAACGAACGGGCTGTGAGTTCTGTCAGGGAACGGGCTGTGAGTTCTGTGAGTTCTGTCAGGGAACGAACGGGCTGTGTGTTCTGTGAGTTCTGTCAGGGAACGAACGGGCTGTGTGTTCTGTGAGTTCTGTCAGGGAACGGGCTGTGAGTTCTGTCAGGGAACGGGCTGTGTGTTCTGTGAGTTCTGTCAGGGAACGGGCTGTGAGTTCTGTCAGGTAACGGGCTGTGTGTTCTGTGAGTTCTGTCAGGGAACGGGCTGTGAGTTCTGTCAGGGAACGGGCTTTGTGTTCTGTGAGTTCTGCCGGGTAACGGGCTGTGTGTTCTGTGAGTTCTGTCAGGTAATGGGCTGTGTGTTCTGTCAGGGAACGGGGCTGTGTGTTCTGTGAGTTCTGTCAGGGAACGGGCTGTGTGTTCTGTGAGTTAGTTTAAACTCTAAGCCAAGGCAAGCAGTAAACCTCACTTCACACATGTGGGGTTTTATTTAAATATTAATGTTGTTAATAAAATCCTCACAGCCCACCAGTGGTCCCCTGGGAATCACTGAGGTGTCTTACAGGTTGCTTCGCCTGTTAAAATGTATGTTGTAAGTTCTTCATTAAATGGTCAAGGATTAGTCAAGTGTAATTCAAAACCGCACCCGCGTGTCTGTGAAGGGAGGGGGCGCTCTTATCATCATACAATCATCTCATTCCGGCCAATCACAATTTGCGTCCTCACCTTCGTCTTCAATGTTTGCGTTTACACAATGTTTGTGTTAACACAAACCCTCAAAGCTGGAGATAGGAAAAAAATGTCACCCAATCCCAGGGATTTTACTCCTGCAGACCTGCAATGACATGACAACAAAACGGAACTCTCTTATCTTTATTGGGATTGCTTTCCGTCTGACGTCCCAGTCAGAGCAAGGCGACCGGCGTGATCTTTATTTTCATTGGTGTTTTTAAGTCTCACCTTAAAACTCATCTTTTCTCCCTGGCTTTTAATCCCAGCTCCTGAGTCCATTTTATGCTTTCATGCTTACATTTTTGTCATTTTTATTAGTGTGTTTCTCGTTTATATTCTGTGTTTTCTCCTGCCTGTTTTGCCACTGATGTACAGCACTTTGGTCAACCTTGGTTGTTTTACAATTTACAATTTAGGCATTTAGCAGACGCTCTTAATCCAGAGCGATTTACAAGCAAGAACAAAAAGCATGGGAATACATCACATAAAAACATTTATCATGAAACATGCGTAAGCTAAGAAAGTAACAGTGGAATATCTATAATGAAACTATACATATAAGCTATACATCTATACTACTATGATATACATTATGTACTATGACGTGCTATGACTACATACAATGCACTTATGCTGTTTACATAACATGCTATAAGTCTGTATCAAATGCTATCTAAGTCTACAGAATTGCTATCTAAGGGGGTGGGGTAAGTGCTATGGGCCATGATGGAGTCTGAAAAGTCTTTTAAAATGTGCTCTATAAATAAAGTTTGATTTGATTTGATTGGGATATATATTGCTTTTCCGTCCGACCTCCCCAGAGCAAGGCGACCGGCGAGGAGATCACGGAGGGCGAGGTGCTCCTGGGTGTGGACGTGCTGTGCGGGAACGGCTGTGACGAGCTGGACCTGTCGCTGCTGTCGTGGCTCCAGAACCTGTCCCCCGGGGCCTTCTCCTGCGCCTTCCAGCAGAAGACCCTGAGCATCCACGTGGAGCGGCTGGTCAAGCCCTCCTCCAAGGCGCCCGGCGGCTACGCGGACCTCCTCTCCCCCCTGATCAGCCGCCTGTCCCCCAACACGGGGGCCTCGGCCTCGCTGCACCGCCGGCCCCTGTCTGCTGACACCTACATGTCCAGGTTCGAGGGGTTAACCCATTCTCTTTTTTTTTAATATATGTTTATTGGTAGTAGGCATCAACAATTTAGTACAGTTTGAACATACCATTTTTTTTCCCTCCCTCACCCCATCCCTCCCCCCAGTTATCGTCATCATTAAAACAATATAAAGACATAACATTAATAATTGAGTACAGACATACAAAAACAAACATACATACAGACATGTGAAATAAACAGTAGGATACAAAAATAGTAATTTAGGTACAGATAACAAAGGTTAACCCATTCTGACCTGAGATCAGATTCTAAAAAAATGTTCTTCTATACATCCTGACAGTTTTCTGAAAAAAGCTATGTTTCTATATGTCAGTCGTTCTTTGATTTTTCAAAAAATAGCAGACCTACAAGCTCATAGCGCGCCACTCGGTGGCGCGCTATGAGCTTGTAGATCTGCTATTTTTTTCAATAGCTAAAGCATAACATAATGCTAACACCAGAAGGGGTTTCCGCCCAAAATGGGCTAAAGGCAAATAAATAACGAAAACTAGCGGTTTGTACAGCTTAGAAGAAGATATAAGATGACTAAAACTATTGTGTGTTTACCAAACTAACTTAAACTAACTGGAATTATGGAGACAATGTCCATATATATATATATATATATATATATTTTTTTACATAAGACTACTATTTTGGATGGATATGAAAACGTCCAATATTTTAGCTGCAGCAGTTTTTTTAGCTCTAAAATTGTCCAAAGATCAGATTTTTTTTTTGATAATGGCTGAAAAGTAAAACTACCACTAAAACGAATAATAATAAAATAAATAAAGAAATACCAAAAATTAACTAAAGCTAATTCTTAACAAGATAAAGATGAACATCAAAGGAAACATTCTAAACTCGTACATAACCTTGGTGTGTGTGTGTGTGTGTGTGTGTGTGTGTGTGTGTGTGTGTGTGTGTGTGTGTGTGTGTGTGTGTGTGTGTGTGTGTGTGTGTGTATCAGAGACGCTGCTGAGTGACATTCTTGCTGTATCATGATTCCAAACATGTGTCATAGGCTTGTGATTGTAACATAACTGCACCCATACTGTTTGTGTCCTTATGCATTTTCCTTTTAAAGTGTGGACCAAATAAAATAATTCAATTGTGTCCAGGTCCCTGAACCCGGTTCTGGACGGTCTGTCCCACGGCCTGGCAGCCCAGGATAGGAGAGGGATGGACGGGGAGGTGAAGCCGTGCCTCAGCAGGAGCCTGGTGGAGAACAACGTCCATCAGCAGGACGACTCGCCCGAAAGGTAAGGAGAGCCGCACACACACGTCTGCTGTTTTCACTGGTTCTCAGCCAGTGGGTCCCTGTGGGACAGTTTATTTGTATAGTCTGGGGTCCCCCGGTGAGTGAAATGACAATTTAAGGACTTTTAAAACATTTTAAAGAGAGGAAAACATCAGACCCGTCTGAACTGAGCTGTACTGTACTGTACTGTACTGTACTGTACTGTACTGTACTGTACTGTACTGTACTGTACTGTACTGTACTGTACTGTACTGTACTGTACTGTACTGTACTGTACAAGCTCTCCTCCCTGGTGTGTGTGCGTGTGTGTGTGTCGCTGCGCAACAGTTCCATCCAGTGGTATTTGTGAGGTGTTTCAGCTTCCCGTGCTCGGACACAGAGACAGAACCGTCATGTATTTACGTGTATGTACTACGTACGTACGTAGACATTGCGACACACATTGCTGTCTATAGGAGTGGCTAGCACCACTCAAAAATACCATTACTGCATCAACAAACTATGCTATACCAGTAAGACGCCTGGGTCAGAGGAGCGACCTCGCCCTAAAGTCGCGTGCACTGGCCATATATGGAGCGTGTCTTGAGTGTACAGGGTTTGATGAGGGCACAGGTAGGGCCGGGCCTTAATTTTAGGTATGCGGTCTAGCTCAACTTGGACTCAGGGGGGTGGACGCCTCTGCCTTGTATAGTCCCCAGTGAATAGGCATGTTGCCCTTCACTGGTAAACTAACCTTGCTTTTTAAATATCTGAAGGTACTGTAGGCTTGGATTTTACACAAAAAAAAAACCTTTTAAAAAACATACATACATACATACATACATACATACATGGAAGCAGTTTTTAAGGCCAGTGCAACAGAGCATGCTTTTGCCTCTTTTTTTTTTTAACCCTACCCATTTTAAACAAATACATACATACATACATACATGGATTTTATAAGGTTTATTAGGTATGCGGTCTAGCCTAACTTGGACTCAGGGGGGTGGACGCCTCTGCCTTGCATAGTCCCCAGTGAATAGGCATTTTGCCCTTCACTGGTAACCCTATTTTGGAGTAGTTTTAAATAAATTAAGGTATGGTGGGCTGGGCTTTTTACAAAAAAGCCCCCCTTTTAAATACTACACACATACATACCTACATACATACATTTCAGAAGTTTTGGCAGTTTTTAAGGACCCACTTTTAGGCCAGTGCACCAGAGCAAGCTCTTGCCTTTTTTTAAACCCTACCCATTTTAACCAAATACATACATACATACATACATACATGGATTTTATAAGGTACGCCATCTGGTGGTCAAATAAACTGAGCACAAATCTTATCAGAATAATGTTGAATTCCTTCTGTACCTGTACTGAACAGCCTTAAGCAAGTTCATCTGTATCCTTTGCTATTAATCCCCAATGTTAATGTCTATAATACTCTATATGCTGCTAATCCAGTAACTGCTTTAGCTCTTTAGCCGCAATTAAATCTCTCCCCTGCTGAAGTCACTCGTCTCTCTGCACTGAATGGACAGGATTGTAACTTAACCCATTCTGAACGGGAACCCATTTTGGTGTTGGCATCATGTTATGCTTTAGCTATTGAAAAATAGCAGATCTACAAGCTCATAGCGCGCCACCGAGTGGCGCGCTACGAGCTTGTAGGTCTGCTATTTTTGAAGAATCGAAGAACGACTGACATTTTTAGAATCTGATCTCAGGTCAGAATGGGTTAATCAGACCAGTGTGTGTCCAGTGGAAACCTCGTATGAATCTGATCTCAGGTCAGAATGGGTTAATTTAGAATGTACAGTATGATGTATGAACTATGCTTGGGTTTTCCAAGGTTACAAAGAGCTTTACCAAACTATCAAAACAATCCACAAGATTGAACCACATGATGAAACACAATAAGCTATTCTAAGCACCTCGTCATCACAGCCCTGGTCCATGATGGGTATAGGGTTTAAGTGGTTATTTTTAGGAGATTATGATCCCATAAAATCATCCAATCTCTCATCCAGATGCTGGACAAAATCGGGAGTAAAAAAATATTTTGATTGACACGATGTTCATCAGGATTTTCTTTTTTTTTGTTGAGCTGTGCTTCATGGCTGTCCATATGTACATACTGTAATACTGTATGTCTGCTTGAGTACGGAAATACGCTGGGTAACCTAAGGTGTCACTGTTGAGCAGCCTAGCACACACACACACACACACACACACACACACACACACACACACACACACACTGATAGGGTAGTTCAGTTCAGTGTAAACTCCTCTAACTCAGTGGTTCTCAACGTGAATATGTACCGTAACCTATGTTTCTATGTCAGTGGGTGCTCAACTCTTTTCATGTCAAAGACCCCCAGAATTATCTATAATATTTGACCGCGGGCCCCCATCTGAAAATATGATGTTCCAGGGACCCCCCCAGAAGCAAAGATTTGAGTTAAAAACGTTCGTTCTGAAAGAATATATTCAAAGATTTGCGTGTAGATCTGTTATTTTTCACAAAGGGGTTGCCGTCCAGAATGGGTTAACTAACTCAGATCTGTTTTACTAAGTATAGAGGATCTAATCCAAGTTAAACTGAAGTGACATTGATCAATTCCAAATATTATCAAAGCATTCTGAGGCTTTGAGAAACTTTGAGAAACCCTGCTCTAACTCTGAGTCAGAACGACTGTAGGAAGGTAAGCCGAGATGTGTGTATAGTTTGCCTCGGATCTCCTGGAGCTTTTCTTGGCATCGCCTTGATGTCACGATCGATGCAGATGAAATGCTACCCACCTTAAGTAAGAGGAGAAATGGCAACCGATTCTTTTCTGAATCTCTGAAGCACAAAAGACTGAAAAGGGCTTCCGTAGAGGTGGATGGACCTCGCGAGGATGATGGCTGCTTGATGGCTCGGAGGCTCCGGCACCATTGTCGTTTCATTTAGCTTTAAACCATTGACATCCATGTTATTTGTTTACTGGAGTCACAAGTTAGTTAACATTTATTTTACTCATCGTACCCACAAACAAAATGCAGAATGCCGGGAACACAACTGATGAGTCGTTAGGCCTAGGCTTTGGGGCCGATGCTAACTCCAAGGCCGGCGGACAGACTTCTCCAAAATCCCCGGATGACTCGCTAGTCGAGCCCACAGCTAGCGCCGCGATTCATGGACTTCTCCGAAAGCTCTCCGAGGACCTAGCGAGACATTTCAGGGACATTCGGACGGAGCTGTCGGAAACACGAATAGCTGTTTCGGCAGTCGATAAGAAAATGGCCAACGTTCTTACACAGCTGTCCAGCGCGGAGGCTAGGCTGGACGGGTTGGAAGGTGCTGAGAAACGCCGCCGTGCTCGCCGTCTAAGGTAATTTATAATCCAGACATGTTGCGACCTGGTCTTGGTTTTATACCTTTTGTTAACTTCATACTGTATATTATACCAAATTAAATTAACAGATCTATACAGTGTATATCATAGGTCTGTTAACCCATTCTGAACGGGAACCCATTTTGGTGTTAGCATCATGTTATGCTTTAGCTATTGAAAAATAGCAGATCTACAAGCTCGTAGCGCGCCACCGAGTGGCGCGCTACGAGCTTGTAGGTCTGTTATTTTTGAAAAATCGAAGAACGACTAACATTTTTAGAATCTGATCTCAGGTCAGAATGGGTTAATCAGACCAGTGTGTGTCCTAGTGGAAACCTCGTATGAATCTGATCTCAGGTCAGAATGGGTTAATTCATTGACCAACCAGTCGTGTCTCACCTCACTAGAGACCCAGCAGTGGTGTCCGGTCTGGTGTTCACTTTGGCGATCTGCTCTGAGGCATTCTTTAGTGTGCGACCGACCGCACCATTTTTAGACGGCAGCGTTCGAGATCTGAGATCACGTTTCGGGCAGCCAGTCTTTATATATAGAGTTCCTTATTTGATATTTTATTGTGGGCCAGAATGTGAGACAGATCTTTCACAAGCAGCCATTGTGGAATAATGGGCTGACTTTGTTCTTGTCGCAAATTGACTATTCACCTGCACTCGGCCCCATACAGTAGAACCAGCTTGACCTACGTGTTATACAAGCTGGTTGTGGTTTTGAGGCTGTAGTAGGTGTTTGACTTCCACATGTTATGTTATGGAGTTATGGAGTTGCTGTAGGCTTTCCCAAGGCATTAATTGACCATTGACCAGACAGACACACACACACACACACACACACACACACACACACACACACACACACTCTTGTAGAAGGGACTGTGGGCAAATCCAATTACCGGTACGTTCCTTGTGGAGAACACCTGCTTGTTTGTGAAACAGACAGCAGAAAACTCCTTCTTGAATTTGAAGACATGGAAACTATTCTGAAACAGCCTTTACGGCTGTCATATCGTTTGTTTCCTTGTACCTGTACCGTGTTGTAATTATTCCCATGATGAGCGACATCATGTGGGACATCAGGGGGGGAATGAGCTGGTCTTGTTGAGGTCCTGGATGGGGGTTTGATGAGTTACAGTTACAGCATGCACAGTGGGTTGTTGTACTGTCTGTCCTTTCTTTAGTACGTCACAACAATCTGCCGACACAGCAGGCTACCGACAGCAATGGAGAACGGCTGCTGTACAGATTACGTAATAAATAGGGGCAGGAGATTTTTAATGCCACATTTATTTCTTTATTATATTTATTTGTTATCTGGATGCATTCAAGTGTATGATTTAACGTTTCATGGTTTATATTGTCTATTTGTTTTTAAATGTTCTAGTATAAATAAGCAAAGTAACTAAAACATTGTAATATCAAATCGCTACAATCGTTGACTCTCAGAATTGTATTATAATGAATCGGCACCCTAGGTATCGATTCAAGACGGATCCGTCCGATATTTCATATTCCATCCTAATTGGCTTTCAAAGTTTGCAGGATTGGCCCGTTTTGACCAAAAAGCCTCAAATCATGAACGCAGCATGCAATTTACGTGGAATCTTTCACAGACTGTCCTACTAGGCTGAGGAATATATCCCACCCTTTTCACATTGGCCTGTTATAGCGCCACCAACAGGTGGATTTTTACAAAACACATTTTTGGAACAAAATGCCTCAAATCATCCAATTGCCATCCAAGGCGTAAGAATAAATGGCACCCTTTTCACATTAGCCTATTATAGCGCCACCAGGAGGCAACAACCTGACCTGCCCTGGTGGAGACCTGTGCCCCAAGGGGCACTTTATCTAGTTTTTTTTTTCTTTTTTAATGCACTTACAAAGGCCTTAAATCACCTAGAATGGACTCTCGTTTGGTCAGTGCTTGGGGCCAAAGACTTCAGTGAACTCGTTCATTGACATGATGCTCACATGGCATGTCACATGTCGTTTCTCCAGCCACTACTTCTCACCTCACAACAAGTGAGACGTTTCACTGGAAGTAAATAATGTCTGCAACTGAAAACGTATATTCGGAGCAGCAGATGCCTCTAGTGGACTTCTTTAATATCTGTAGGCCAACCAGTAAACAATTTATAGATTAAAATCTTTGTATTTGTATTATTATACTTTTCTTCCTGTGTTTAGGAAACACCCGCAAGGTCTGGAGAGCCCCGACGCCACACGCACCCCCCTGGCCCCTGGAAAAGATGGGGGGCCACCCTGTAGCACAGACAGGGACGAGGTAATGATTACTGTATGTCTAATATTGTCTATGTATTTGATGTATTACCATGTGTTATGCTTACTGTAAATCGCACTGGATTAAGAGCATCTGCTTTTATTTTTTTAAAGATTTTTACAATTTTGTAACCCATTTTTTCACCCAGTGTTAATTATCTAATGTAATCCTGGACGCTACACTTCCTCTGCCAACCTGGGGGGGGGGGGGGGGGCAGCGGACTGACCTCATGCTTCCTTCTATGCATGAGGAGTCCAAGCTGCTTCTTTTCACCTGACAGGGGGGAGAGTTTCCCTGGATGTTATTCCGACCAGTTCCTTTCCTCTTCATCAGGCGCTCCCTGCTGGATCAGGGATGATATTGCACGTTCTAAACAACATGCTATCTAAATAACATTCTGCACATTTAAACTATAGGATACCAGGAAAACTAAAACAATTTGTATAAATAAATCTAACTTAATCTTAATCACATTCTTCTTCATTCAAGAAAGACTGATCTAAGAAACCAAAGACATGAGAATGACTGACTGTGATTTAGTTTTAGTCATTTAGTCTTTTGAATAAATTACATTCCAGGTTTAGTCTATAGTTTTAGTTTTAGTCAAATTTTAATTGACTAAATACCATAAGATTTTAGTCTACTTTTACCAAATCTGCAGTTGATAACTTGATCGTTGAGTAAAATGTATTTTGGGCCAGGGTTAGGGTTTGAGTTTTGTCAGAGAATAAACGCGCTACGTCCAACCAGGGAAACTCCCCCTGTCAGGTGTAAAGGAGCAACTTGGACACTCGGGCATGAAGGGAGCATGAGTTAAGTCCGTTGCTCTCCCTAGGTTGGCGGAGGGTGTGTAGAGCCCAGGATCACATTAGATGATTGACACAGGGGTGAAAAATGGGTTACAAAATCGTGGGATAAAAAATATATTAAAAAAAAGAGAATAAAGGTAGTCGACAAACATTTTTCATCAGTTTTAGTCGACAAAATGAACACGTGTGTGTGTGTGTGTGTGTGCGTGCGTGCGTGTGTGCGTGCGTGTGTGTGTGTATATGTGTGCGTGCGTGCGTGCGCGTGTGTGTGTGTGTGTATATGTGTGTGTGCGTGCGTGCGTGCTTGCTTGCGTATATGTGTGCGTGTGTGTGCGCGTGTGTGTGTATATGCGTGCGTGCGTGCGTGTGTGCGTGCGTGCGTGCGTGCGTGTGTGTGTGTGTATATGTGTGCGTGTGTGTGCGCGTGTGTGTGTATATGCGTGCGTGCGTGTGTGCGTGCGGTCGGCCCCCTGTAGCAGCGTGACTCTTCAGAGCAGTACCAGGAGTATCAGCGGCAGCGGCTTCGCGTCCAGCAGCATCTGGAGCAGAAGCAGCAGCAGAGACAGCTCTACCAGCAGATGCTGCTGGAGGGAGGAGTCAAGCCACAGGAGGCGGGGCCTCATGGGGCCGCCGGCGACGCCCAACACAACCTCACCGAGACCTTCCTCAACAAGTCAGTCATGTGACACACACACGCAAAAAGAAAGCAAACGATAATCGTAACACTTTTACTGCCCACGTCAGTTGGAAATCAATACATTCATGTGCCCTGCCTATTTGAGCCTCGGGAGCCTTTTTCAAGGGAAAAAAATTACCGGATGTTAACCCATTCTGACCTGAGATCAGATTCATACGAGGTTTCCACTGGACACACACTGGTCTGATTAACCCATTCTGACCTGAGATCAGATTCTAAAAAATGTCAGTCGTTCTTCGATTTTTCAAAAATAGCAGACCTACAAGCTCGTAGCGCGCCACTCGGTGGTGCGCTATGAGCTTGTAGATCTGCTATTTTTCAATAGCTAAAGCATAACATGATGCTAACTCCAAAATGGATTCCCGTTCAGAATGGGTTAACAAACGGCTAACCAAATCTAATAGATTTTCCTATATTCAGCTATTCGTGTAGATTTTCGTCTTACACAAACATTAAATTCCCTTCTGTTTACAATGAATAGAGCATTTACGTCATACTAGAGCGGTGCACGTGGGGCCTCTACAGCGGTGCCCGTTGGGCACTGGCCTACTTGGAACGATGCAAGTTGGAAATGAATGCCCCCACCGAGATATTATGTCTGTGTCCCTTTTATGCCCATACTGTATTATTAAGGAGTTCTTTGTCAGGCATGTCCAAATATGGAGTCTATGCAGACGTCAGAATGACATCAGAACAGGTGACAGCTCCATATATGGACCATGGGGGGCCCAGTCCAGAGCCCGGGCAGAGGCCTTTTTGGAACGTTTCTGGACAACCGTTGGTCCGACCGACTCCGCCCCTCACACACACACACAGGCGCGATTTCTTTTTTGGAAAACTTGAAATTGGACATTCTGCAATAATGAGTACTTTTTTACTTTTGCTACTTTAAACTGTACATTTTGATGCCAATACTTTTGTACTTTAACTTTCAAGTACATTTTGAATTCCCGGACATTCACGTGTAACATACTGTAGTATTTCTATATTGCAGCTTTGACGGACCTCCCAGACGCAAAGATTTGAGTTAAAAAACGTTTGCTGTGGAAGAATATAATATTGAATGATTTGCGCCACATTGTCACGATTTTTTCAAAAACAGAGCTACAAGATCGTAGCGTACGTGGCACAGAGTGCTATGAGTACTATGAGCTTGTAGCTCTGCTAAATTTGAAAAATCGCAGAGGGATCGTTGAGTAAATTTTTTAGTACTTTTCTCCACCACTGGTTGTGCGTCCGCAGATCCATCCAGAAGCTGGAGGAGATGAACATGGGCAACGGGATAGACCTGGAGGGGACCCCGGGCCTCGGCCCGCAGTGGAATGGAGCGGTCAAACCGCTCAGCACCACCTCCTCCTCCTCCACCTCCACCCCCAACACCAACCACCCCGTCACCACCTCCTCCTCCTCCACCTCCACCCCCAACACCAACCACCCCGTCACCACCTCCTCCTCCACCTCCACCCCCAACACCAACCACCCCGTCACCACCACCACCTCCACCCCCAACACCAACCACCCCGTCACCACCTCCACCCCAGACTCCGTCTCCTCCAATCCCGGAAGACAACCTGCTGGCATGCAGTCCCTCGACGAATCCCCCGTCAGCCAGAGGTACGTACGTACGGTATGTAGAAATATTATGACTTGAGAAAACTGGTGCGTTGTCGTCGCGCCTATATCACTAAATAGAGAGATTACTAACTTTTTTTTCTCCGTTTCCTAGTGCCGAGAAAATCAAGGCTACTTCTCCAGCGGTTCAAGATGAATCTCCCCGCTCCGCTACACGGAGCATAACACAAGAGGTACAAAACCAATATACTCATAGAATCAATTCCAATACACACCTGGCTCAAATAGCATTCATCTTGTGACTCGTTATATTTGTTACTGTTGAGCATTCAGTGTTCTCCCATTCAGATGCTGTAGGGTCAGGGGACGTTGCGGACTAACCTTTTATAACCAGTAAGACGCGCAAACGCGGGAAGCGAACGCAGCTCGTACATGTTTAAGTTAAGTTATTTTTAAGTTAAGTTTTTAACTTAGCCATAACCATATAAGGAGTCCCCAAAGCAGCTATACGTCCAAATATGGAGTGTGTTGCATCAATCACAAACAAATCACTCGCTCCATAATATGGGCACAAAGGGGACACACACACACAGACAGACAGACAGACAGACAGACATGATCTGCTAGGTCTCATAGTAAGTGCTGACTGCGTTCGCAATCACTGCGTTCGCAATTAGTTTTTTGTTGGTACAGAATTCATTTTTATTTTAAAGAAAGCTTCTTAATAATATTCGTTTGTAGTGTAATAAAATTGATAATGGAAGTAAATTAATCTGTTTTCATTATGGATCGTTGGAAAGCATTTATTTGTCACACAGTGAGACGGAAATAAATCATGCATTGTAACCGAGATGCATTGTGATGTGTCGGTAATAGAGGGTATGCGCGTGACATCATCATCAAACCCGGAAGTTATGCAGGAACGCCCACTGAGTGGCAAAACACTACTTTCTGGCCTCGACAGCCCATATACATCCAAACAGAAAAGTCCTGTCTGATTGCATTAGACAATTAAACTCACTTTGCCTGTTGCTTTGCCACTCGATATGCCACTCGATGATATGATATGATATAGTACTTTATTGTCAGTTCACACTGAAATTTGTCTTGCAACACAGCAGCCAAGTATGCAGAACACATATACAAACACAAAGAACAGGACAATTTACATACATAAAGACATGAGCAATATCCACCGCTTAGATTATCCTGTGGCTACCACATCTCCTGATTAAGCCTCAAGGTCGACTGGTAGACAAAGGACCTCTTTAGTCTGACCTTATTGTATGCTGGTACACCATATCTCCTTCCTGAAGGTAGCAACCTATATTCTCCATACAATTTGAACACATGCTCCATACAACACATGCTTAGTATTAAGCATGTGAATGGTCAGGTAACTAGACATTTTCCCCTACTACCCAGTCATCATTGAATCAGAATGGAATGGTCAGGTAACTAGACATTTCCCCTACTACCCAGTCATCATTGAATCAGAATGGAATGGTCAGGTAACTAGATATTTCCCCCTACTACCCAGTCATCATTGAATCAGAATGGAATGGTCAGGTAACTAGACATTCCCCCTACTACCCAGTCATTATTGAATCAGAATGGAACGGTCAGGTAACTAGATAATTCCCCCTACTACCCAGTCATCATTGAATCAGAATGGAATGGTCAGGTAACTAGACAATTCCCCCTACTACCCAGTCATCATTGGAGAAGATGTCATTGTCCACTCTCTCTCTCCAGACAGGGAAGGCCAAAGGTCAGTTCGTGAAGGTGAACCAGTTGGAGGACACGCAGGCGGTGCGCTGTGTCGCCTTCCACCCAACGGGGGCGCTCTACGCCGTGGGCTCCAACTCCAAGACCCTGCGCGTCTGTGCCTACCCAGAAACCCTCACTCCTAGGTAGAACTAACAGACTACACATACCGTATTGTATATGAGATCTCTTATTAGCCCTGTTGGGCTATTCTTATAACGTCTCTCTCTCCACTCACAGGCGTACAGTATTTTTTATTTTTATTTTTTTTTAACCTTCATTTAACCAGTAAAACACATTGAGACGAAGTCTCTTTTTCAAATGGGAACTGACCAAGAGGCAGAAAAGAATTACTCTTCAATGCTACATCGTGCATGACAATTACACCTCAAAGTAAAATACAATACAAAAATCTCCAAAGTGATACACTTTAAATGCACAACTCTTGCTCATGTGTCAAACTGATTTAATATCGAAATACTACAATTCAAGTAGTAGTACTAGTCAAATGCAGCATCTTTTCTCTTTTTTTTCCAGATTAAAAAAAAGGAGAGTAAATGAAGCTGTGCTTTACAAAAGGTTACAAAAGGTTTTATAAACCTCACTTGCGAAAACTTAAAACAGGTCAAATCCCTGGTTGCCAGCAACGATATACTAATTAACTAATTTTAACAGTACTTACTATTGTACTTTTACTCCACTACAATTATTTGAAAACTTTACTTTGTAGATAGGTTGTATTATTTACAGTCATTTACAAGAATTGACAAGAACATCTTTTGAAAATAGCAGATCGGCTATTTTACCGATCTGCTATTTTCAAAAGATGCTCTTGAAAACTTGTGAAATGGGACATTCTGTATAATGAGTACTTTTGGTATTGTAAATCTTGAATTCCTGATTCCTGACAGAATATTTCTATACATTGCAGCGTTGATACTTTTACATAACCCATTCTGGGCGGGAACCCCTTTTGGTGTTTTACCCCCTCAGGCCGGGAATTATGCAATTTGAAGTTTTTCAGAAACCTTAGGTCAGGATTTAGAGGCGTTTGTAGAATCGGCCTCAGGCCTAAATGGGTTAAAAGTAATTTAACTATAACATCTTGTCTGTTCTGTGTGTGTCCAGTGGCTCTGGGGGAGCGGTCAGACAGCCGGGTCGGTGTATCTATCATCACTATAACATCTTGTCTGTTCTGTGCGTGTCCAGTGGTTCTGGGGGAGCGGTCAGGCAGCCGGCGGTGCGCTTCAGGAGGAACAAGCACCACAAGGGCTCCATCTACTGCGTGGCGTGGAGCCACTGTGGTCAGCTGCTGGCCACCGGCTCCAACGACAAGTACGTCAAGGTCCTCCCGTTCAACGCAGACAACTGCAACGCCACAGGTGGGCTGCCCTGAGTGTGTGTGTGTGTGTACAGGTAGGCTGCCCTGAGTGTGTGTGTGTGTGTGTGTGTACAGGTAGGCTGCCCTGAGTGTGTGTGTGTTACTGATGGTGTGGCAGTGTTGATTTTGACGGTGATTTTAGTTCATATTTTAGTCATCTGAAATGTTTACTGGACAGACAATTGTTTTGGTGGGCCTTTGATGGCGTCGTAATGGCTGATTTTACACTTGGTTGCATGCTGAATGTAGCCAATCTACAGGCTTGTAGATCTGTTATTTACACCCGAGCGCAAACCAAACATAATGTGACTTGTCTTTTAGTTCTACTGGATCTCTTCTCCACTAATCCCCCTCCCTAACATTTTAGTCTAGTTTTTATGTGTTCGCACTGTATTCGTTAAATCCACGTGGTCAACCAGGGTTCTAAGGGTTCTAACTTTCTGTATCATCCATAAACAAATCAGCATTCTATTATTTTTATTTTATTTTTATTTTATTTTGGTGATTGCCACTCGAACCAAAATGGTTCTATAGACCCTCACCTTCAAATTAGTACTGAAAGTGAAACTTTTACATGAGTTGTAAATGACAACTAAATTTAACATGGAGACGGAACCCCACTATAGGGGTTGTGCACATGCCTAGCACGTCCAGTGCACTTACCATTCATGGTCACGAGGGGGAGCCATTGCACAGTGTAAATGGAACAGCTACACTGTGATCTCAACAGTCTTAACTTCACTAAATAATTTACAATAGAAGCTTAAATAATAATAATAATAATAATATATTTAAATTATTTATTGGGAATAGTAATAATAAATAATAACAATAATAACGAATACAGAGTACAGAAGAATACAGTATAGTACAGTTCAGTACAGGGCGACAGTGGCTCGGGGGTAGAGTGGCTGGATAGTGGATAATGTTAGGAAGGGACTAGTTGAGAAGAGATCAAGTAGAACTATTCCCGCACGCAACCAAGTTTATAACCAGGCATTGCGACGCCATCAAGACACCTCCAAAATAAAATGTTGTCGACCAAATCAACCTCACAATCAAGTAGACAAAAAACGAAAACTCTTCAGTTGACTAAAAATATGACTAAATGGAATTGTGTTCAAAAAAGACTATACGACTGAAACCAAAATCAAACGTTTTTGCTGTCCAAATCAACACGCGTCCGTCGGTACTGTACTGTCCAGGTCCAGACCTGGAGTTCAGCATGCATGACGGCACCGTCAGAGACCTGGCCTTCATGGAGGGTCCGGAGAGCGGAGGCTCCATCCTGATCAGCGCTGGAGCGGGAGACTGTAACATCTACACTACGGACTGTCAGAGAGGACAGGGTCTGCACGCTCTGAGTGGACACACTGGTAACGTAACTGTCACGCATGCATACACCAACACATACAGTACATGTAACATCTATACGACTGACTGTCAGAGAGGACAGGGTCTGCACGCTCTCAGTGGACACACTGGTAACGTAACTGTCACGCATGCATACACACCAACACATACAGTACATGTAACATCTACACTACTGACTGTCAGAGAGGACAGGGTCTGCACGCTCTGAGTGGACACACTGGTAACGTACCTGTCACGCATGCATACAAGTTCACTTTCTGTTTTACTGCTCTAAATAAGATGACTTAAGGGATATTTTGGTTAATAAGATGTCTTCTATATGTGGGGATTTCCTAGATTTAAATGACTATGTAAAAATGGAGATATGTTTTGCCAAAGGGACTTTCGTTGTAGCAGATTTTATTTGTCAAGCTTGGGAAAGAAGACAGAGTACTCTGTATACATCTGAGGTGTAATATAATGAATTGTGTAATGTAAACATGCTGTAAAATGCATAAATTATGTATTGTAAAACATGCTGTAATTGCAAATGTGAAATGGTGTCTTATAAACCCATGAGGGTTGGGCACAAGGTGTGCATGACACGAAAATAAACAATCAATCAATCAATCAAAAATAAATCATACACCAACACATACAGTACATGCCCAGCGGATCAGTGAGAGAGTGTGTGTGTGTGTGTGTGTGTGTGTGTGTGTGTGTGTGTTTTTGTTGTCATTTTGTCCTGTCACTCTAGGTCACATTCTCTCCCTGTACACGTGGGGTGGCTGGATGATCGCCTCGGGCTCCCAGGACAAGACGGTCCGTCTCTGGGACCTGCGGGTGCCCAGCTGCGTGCGCGTGGTGGGCGTTACGCTGCATGGGTCAGGTCAGTGGACACAGGCCATGGAGCAGCACTTCTGTCATTACTTTAGTCATATAGTCAATACAATTCTTTATTTTTTAACCCATTCTGAACGGGAACCCATTTTGGTGTTGGCATCATGTTATGCTTTAGATATTGAAAAATAGCAGATCTACAAGCTCATAGCGCGCCACCGAGTGGCGCGCTACGAGCTTGTAGGTCTGCTATTTTTGAAAAATCAAAGAACGACTGACATTTTTAGAATCTGATCTCAGGTCAGAATGGGTTAATCAGACCAGTGTGTGTCCAGTGGAAACCTCGTATGAATCTGATCTCAGGTCAGAATGGGTTAATATATGTTTATTGGTAGTAGTTTTCAACAGTGTAGTACAGTTTGAACATACCATATTTATTTTTTTCTCCCTCACCCCATCCCTCCCCCCACAGTTATCGTCATCATTAAACAATATAAAAAATAACAACAATTGAGTACAGACATACAAAAAACAACCATGTATATTTGACATATAATATGAACAGTAGGAAACAAAAATATTAATTTAAGCACAGATAACAAAAACAATATAAATAACAAAAAAATAAAAAAAAATAAAACAAAACAAATACAATTATGAGTTGGGTTATTTGAGTTCAAAAGAGTTACAAGTTATGTTGGAAAATATTGTGTTGAATCGGAACGTTGTCATACAGCACCCTCTATACAGAGTTCTATCGTTACGAGGAAGCAAAAAAAAACCACATAGTATTGGTTCAATTAGTCTGTCGGAAGTACCCTCAGATTCTCAAAGTAGGTAATGAATGGTTGCCAGCTAGAAAAGAACCTTTCTGTTGAAAATACAATTCTTTTGAAATGTTTTACCTTTAAAACATTTTACCTTTAAATCTCATAGTATTTGAGTTGACTAAATCTATACATTACGGGCTTGCGATCCTTGATGGCGTCGTAATGCCTGCTTTTACACTGCGTTGCATGCTGTAAATAGCCGATGTACAAACTGTACGATGTACAACGCATCACAGCACTGTGCATTGTGAGATTAGATCTGCTATTATCGGAGCGCAACCAAACATAAAAGGACTTTTCTCTTATATTAGTTCTGCTGGATCTGTTCCCCACTATTCCCTCCCTAACATTTTTGTCTAGTTTTTATTTGTTGACGAAATTGTCAGTATATTTAGCCATAGTTTTTCATCATAGCTTCGTTTTTCTTCGGTGAAAAAAGGTAGTCGACGAACATCTTTCGTCTTAGTTTATTCAAGTCGACAAAATCAACAATGCCATGTCGTTACTTTTATTTGTTTTTACTTGCATGACTCATCTTTAAACACTAAGCCCTACATCATCTCTCTCGGGTGGAAACCTCATATGTCTAAAACTGTGCCCATACGCCCATACCCGAGGCGGTTGGCGAAAGGGCATTTCTGTGTGGAGTTTGCATGTTCTCCCCACATGTTCTCTCACAAAAACATGCAGTAATCCTGGTCTCTAAACTACCTCCCCCTGCCCAGCCCAGTTTGGCAGAGGAAGTGTAGCGCCCAGGATTACATTCGATAATTGACACTAGGAGAAAAACATGGGTTGCAAAATCGTGAGATAAAAATTATTTAAAAAAAAAAGGATTTGAATCGTCAAACTAGCAACAGAATACATTAACCCATTCTGAACGGGAACCCATTTTGGTGTAAGCATCATGTTATGCTTTAGCTATTGAAAAATAGCAGATCTACAAGCTCATAGCGCGCCACCGAGTGGCGCGCTACGAGCTCGTAGGTCTGCTATTTTTGAAAAATCGAAACCTTGTATGAATCTGATCTCAGGTCAGAATGGGTTAAGAATCTTCCATAAAATCCTATTGTTCTTTGGGCACGGTGGCGGAGTCGGTAGCACAACAGCACTAGCCTCACAGCTAGAAGGTCCTGGGTTCGATTCCCGGTGGGGAGGCCGGCTGTCTTGGGTCTGAGCGACTAAATCTCACAAATGGTGGTCCGTATACGTGGCTCAAATGCCGAATAAATAATGGACCTTATTTCATAATGAAAAGGGGTTGAAAACCACTGCTGTAATAGAGCGCCGCAGTCCCCGCCCCCTTTCAGAAAGCGAGTGGCCCAGGAAGTGGAAGCCCCATGCATTCTCCCATCGGAACTTTTAATATAATTTATTTAAAGACGGTTACGCCGTGGACAAAGCCAATTCGGATCGTGACGAATCATGACAATGAACACAATATTTTGGGACGATCAAATCATTAGAAAGAATAAAAGAAAGTCAGGAGACAACACTATTTGTTTTGTTTTTCGTCTTATAAATTATTTGATCGGCCCAAAATATTGTGTTCATTGTCATGATTCGTCACGATCCGAATTGGCTTTGTCCGCGGCGTAACTGTCTTTAAATAAATTATATTAAAAGTGCCGATGGGAGAATGCATGGGGCTTCCACTTCCTGGGCCACTCGCTTTTCTGAAAGGGGGCGGGACTGCGGCGCTCTATAACCCCTCTCTCTCTCCACACCTCCACCTCCATAGGCAGTGCGGTGGCCTCCGTGGCGGTGGACCCCAGCGGACGGCTGCTGGCCACGGGCCAGGAGGACAGCAGCTGTATGCTGTACGACATCCGCGGGGCTCGAACCGTGCAGACCTACCGGCCGCACGGCAGCGACGTGCGCTCGGTGCGCTTCTCGCCGCGGGCGCACTACCTCCTGACGGGCTCCTACGACAACAAGGCCATCGTCACCGACCTGCAAGGTAAGAGTGACTACCTCCTGACGGGCTCCTACGACAACAAGGCCATCGTCACCGACCTGCAAGGTAAGAGTGACGAGACTACTCGCCCCGTTTCTGTTTTCCTCCCAGAATTTTCCCCAGTGAGGGGTTGGTGGGAGAGGCTGGACAGCAGACGGCTGGACTTTGAATTTCTCTAACTATAAACTTTCATGAGAGCAGAACAGCCTAAGTACAAATATAATTTAAGTCTGTTATTTATAATTTAAGTCTGTTCACAGAAGTTGTTGTAGGATATGTGGGGATTATCTGACGAGGTAGGCCTACCATTTGAGTGGGCAAAACCTTACATATACTAAATAATACTAAATTGTTTATAGGGTCAATATAAGTAAAATAATATAGCCTTTCCACAGGAGTATCTTTTTATATATTTCCAAAAAGAATACAAACAGCCAATAGCATATTACAAAGTTATCCCCCTCACTGGAGGAAAAACGGGCAAGCACCGGGGCGAGTAGTCCAGTATTCCAAGGTAAGAGTGACGGGGGAAACGTTCTGTGTACTTTTTGTGGGCAGTACTTTTTGTGGTAAAAAAGCGCTCAAACTTTCTTCTTATTTTTCCGGGCCTAGATCTCCTTACCCCACCACCACTTCTCTTCTTCCTTTCTTGTATTTCTCGGGGAAAAATGACACGATGGGACCTCAAATTTTAAAAAAAATGATTTCACCCACTATTTTACTTGTAAAACTGTGATGTGACAATAGAGATGATTCTGATTCTGGCTGGATAGGTAAGGTAGGATAGGTAAGGTAGGATAGGTAAGGTAAGGTAGGTCGCTGTTAATGTTGTCGACTATGACCAAAAGTGTTCGTCGACTACCCTTTTTTTTCACTGATGAAAACTATATGAAAACTAAGCTGTGATGTCTAAAACTAAGACTGAATATATTGACAATTTCGTCAACAAATGAAAACTAGACTAACATTTCATGGAGGCACTAGTAGAAAGCAGAGTGCACAAGTACTGCGATCCGCTGGGTATGTATGTCGGTGTTGTCCACTGGCCAATAAGGGATCGGCTGGGTATAAGGTTGGTATATAAGGTCAATATAAGCCCGGGTCTAAAGGATTTTGAACATGCAGTTGTAGTAGACATTAGTTAGTAGCAGTACTTGCAGGCGTGCTCTGCTTGAGCACAAGTGTAGCACCATGCATGAAAGGCCTACTTGTTTGCAAGGCGCAAGTTGGCACCTCGACAGAGTGCATTTCTAGTTTTTTTTTTACACGCAGTGCGACACGTTGTGAGCTTGTAGATCAGCTATTTTCAGCATGCAACCAATTGTGAAATGACTTCTAGTGGATGTCTTGTCCACTTAGTCCCTTCCTAACATTGTTGTCTAGTTTTTATTTGTTGACGAAATTGTCAGTATATTTAGTCTCTCGTCCGTTTAAAAAAGGCAGTCGCCGAACATCTTTCGTCTTAGTTTTAGTCGACGTAAAATCAAGACTGCTTACACGTGTCATGTCTGTGACATCATCCATCAACAGGTGACCTGACCAAGCAGCTGCCGACGATGGTTGCCGGGGAACACTCGGACAAGGTGATCCAGTGTCGGTGGCACACGCGTGACCTCACCTTCCTGTCCTCCTCTGCAGATAAGACCGTCGCCCTCTGGGCTCAGGACCCTTGACCCTTGACCCTTGTTGTCACCCCTGAGGTGAAAAACACTGACCGTAGTCACCCCCGAGGTGAAAAACACTGACCGTAGTCACCCCCCGAGCTGAAAAACACTGACCGTAGTCACCCCCCGAGCTGAAAAACACTGACCGTAGTCACCCCCCGAGCTGAAAAACACTGACCGTATAGCAGCTAACGCAACGACAAGCACAACACCTCCTCGTAACATCCCTGGGATGGGAGACTTAACTGCCGTGTGTGTGTGTGTGTGTGTGTGTGTGTGTGTGTGTGTGTGAGCAGTGTACTGTATGTGTGCATCGATGCGTAGGCGTGCATACCTTGCAACTTTCTGGCATGTGCCGTGCGCTGTACTTTGCATTTGGCTCAGTTTAGCTACTTCCCTGCAATTCTTATGCCTATAATTTATGCTCCATCGTGTGACGGTGATAGTATAAATTAAAAACTTAAACGTCCTCCCCAGTGTGATTAGAAGTAAAAGAAAAACAAACAAAAAAACATGTAAGAAAAAAGCTTTTGCCCATAGTGCTAGCTTTATAGTCACTGTTAGGTTAGCGTAGGTATTTGGCACAATGAGGTTTAAAGATGCAGGAAGTATTGTGTAGGGAGTTGTGGGGTCTTACTATAAGACTAAAGACACCTGACACGCTGCAAGCGTCAGACGTTATCAAGCGGCCGCAGCATCACTGGAGGCGTCTAAATGTGTTGAAGCGTCTCGCAGAGGTCGGTTCTATTTTGGAGCGTGGACGCGTGGCACAGACCTTTTGTTCTGGAGCGTGGACAGAGGTCGGTTCTGTTCTGGAGCGTGGACAGAGGTCTGTTCTGTTTTGGAGCGTGGACAGAGGTCTGTTCTGTTTTGGAGCGTGGACAGAGGTCTGTTCTGTTCTGGAGCGTGGACAGAGGTCTGTTCTGTTTTGGAGCGTGGACAGAGGTCTGTTCTGTTTTGGAGCGTGGACAGAGGTCTGTTCTGTTTTGGAGCGTGGACAGAGGTCTGTTCTGTTCTGGAGCGTGGACAGAGGTCTGTTCTGTTTTGGAGCGTGGACAGAGGTCTGTTCTGTTCTGGAGCGTGGACAGAGGTCTGTTCTGTTTTGCAGCGTGGACGCGTGGCACAGACCTTCTGTTTTGGAGCGTGGACAGAGGTCTGTTCTATTTTGCAGCGTGGACGCGTGGCACAGACCTTCTGTTCTGGAGCGTGGACAGAGGTCTGTTCTGTTTTGGAGCGTGGACAGAGGTCTGTTCTGTTTTGGAGCGTGGACAGAGGTCTGTTCTGTTTTGGAGCGTGGACAGAGGTCTGTTCTGTTTTGGAGCGTGGACAGAGGTCTGTTCTGTTCTGGAGCGTGGACAGAGGTCTGTTCTGTTCTGGAGCGTGGACAGAGGTCTGTTCTGTTTTGGAGCGTGGACAGAGGTCTGTTCTGTTTTGGAGCGTGGACAGAGGTCTGTTCTGTTCTGGAGCGTGGACAGAGGTCTGTTCTGTTCTGGAGCGTGGACAGAGGTCTGTTCTGTGTTGGAGTGTGGACAGAGGTCTGTTCTGTGTTGGAGTGTGGACAGAGGTCTGTTCTGTTTTGGAGCGTGGACAGAGGTCTGTTCTGTTCTGGAGCGTGGACAGAGGTCTGTTCTGTTTTGGAGCGTGGACAGAGGTCTGTTCTGTTTTGGAGCGTGGACAGAGGTCTGTTCTGTTCTGGAGCGTGGACAGAGGTCTGTTCTGTTCTGGAGCGTGGACAGAGGTCTGTTCTGTGTTGGAGTGTGGACAGAGGTCTGTTCTGTGTTGGAGTGTGGACAGAGGTCTGTTCTGTGTTGGAGTGTGGACAGAGGTCTGTTCTGTTTTGGAGCGTGGACAGAGGTCTGTTCTGTTCTGGAGCGTGGACAGAGGTGGGTTCTGTTTTGGAGTGTGGACGCATGGCACAGACCTTCCAAAATGAGTTACTTGGAACGATGCAGAAAGACCCCTCTCTTTTGTCTCTTGTGAACAGCTGTGGCTCTCTGGACTCTTGTGTCAGTGACGCTTTCAGTGTCGCACGGCCTTAGGTTTGTGCAATATTCAGTTATGTCAGATAAGTGATTTCATTTCTCTGTTTGGCAGTGGCTCAGGACCCGAGAAATGGGCTGTGAGTCCACAACCAAATCTTTTAATAGTTCATATATTTTGGTTAACGCACTGGGTCCAGACCGAAGTCTGCGACTGAGCAACAGCGTCATATGTCCATAAATGCGGCGACATCCGTGTGCAATCATCAGATGTTGTGCGACACTGACTGCTACACATACGCTATAAAAGAGGAAAATATGCTCTTTGTGAGGAGAGGTAAAGAGGCGAGGGAATTTAATGTTTGTGTTGGACAAATTTTGTGGACAGAAACCAAAAGCTAGTATATAGGAGAGGTAAAAACTGAGGTCAGAAATGCACAAAAGTAATAGTCAACTAGGACAGTAGACCTTCTTCTCACAACTCCCTCAGCTGTCTGAAAGAAGGTCATTATTAGCAGGCACAAATTGTAGTAATTATCCCAACCACGTGGCGTCTGCTGTCCACAGACCCTTAAGACTCGACTAGTGCAATCAAGCCTTTTAACCCATTCTGAACGGGAACCCATTTTGGTGTTATGCATCATGTTATGCTTTAGCTATTGAAAAACAGCAGATCTACAAGCTCATAGCGCGCCACCGAGTGGCGCGCTACGAGCTTGTAGGTCTGCTATTTTTGAAAAATCGAAGAACGACTGACATTTTTAGAATCTGATCTCAGGTCAGAATGGGTTCATCAGACCAGTGTGTTGTCCAGTGGAAACCTCGTATGAATCTGATCTCAGGTCAGAATGGGTTAATGATACCAGTCCGGTGCCGGGCTGTAGAGCACTGAGTCGGTAACGATGGAAGTTGGAGATGGATGCCCCGCCCGACTATGCAATTCCCGCTGTACACGTGTCGGAGAACCCGTTCCACCCATTTGTCTGTGTCCCTTTTATGCCCATATATGGAGATTTCTGTAAATGTCTCTCTGTGTCCCTTTATTCCTATATATGGAGTTCTCTGTCAGGCATGCCCAAATATGAAGGTGTTGTGATGTCAGAACAGTCAGCTCCATATTATATGGAGCCCGGGCAGAGGCCTTTTGTGCTGTTTCTGGACAACCGTGATTCCGACCGACTCGACACCGGGCACTGCACTCCCTGTGGGGGTGTGTCAGATTTGAAGTGGGTGGGGCAAACGGTTCTCCACCACGGATACTGCTGCTGTTATGCTGTTTGCCTTTTGCTCAGATGTCGTGCCTCGGTTTGAAAGTGGACATGCAATAGTGATGTTGTAAATAAGGAAACTACAATTGTTATGATGGTGGCGAGATGTTCTGTGCATGACTGAGTGATCACCAGTACCTTCACTGTAACTGCAAGCACACCTGAAGTCAGGCCAGCTCTTCTCATGTCAAACCAGCCTATTAGTCACATGGGGTCAGAACCTAATTCAACACTGGTTATATATTTCTAAACTTTAATCAACGGGTGAACTTTTATTGCAGGGATTTTTTTGCCCCCTTCCAAAATGAGATATCTACAGTCAGAACAGTTCCATTTGGAAGCTCTTGTAAAATAAAAAATGATTGACCATAAAAAGGTAAAAGGCCTTGAATTACAAAACAATACAACTTTTTCAGACTATAGGGCCAAATCATTTTTCAATGATTATGAATTTCTATATTTAAAAAAGTGATTTGTTTTAAATAAATAGCATGGTGGAAGTGAACACTGACTTCAGTGGCTTGGTGGGTTTACGTTGTATAATAAAATCACATAAAAGCTTAACATCATGTACTGTAACTGTATCATGGTATAATGAAAGGTGCCTTTTTTTTTGTAATATACTTTTGAATGTGCAGCATTTGCCAAATTTGATTTCAAAAGCTTTATCCTGGCATTCACCCACGTTATTTGTAACGATACGTTTGTCAAGTCACTGTTACTTACTATGAGACCTAGCAGATCATGTCTGTCTGTGTGTGTGTCCCACCTTTGTGCCCATATATGGAGCTGAGTGATGGGGACTCCTTATATGGTTATGGCTGAGTCATGGTGACGTATTCACTCAGCTCCATATATGGGCACAAAAGCGGGACAGACAGACAGACACACAGACAGACAAAACCCAAATATGTACGAGCTGCGTTCGCTTTGCGCGTCTTACTGGTCTATACTTTCTTATAGGCTTTGTGTCGAAGATCAAAGTAAACTCACTGACTGTCGTGTGTGCGTGCGTATTTGTGTGTGTGTGTGTGTGTGTGAGTCCCTCTGGGCACACTTTAGCGGACAGCCGCGGACAGAAGAAGCTGTCTTTTACGTCATTTCCGAATTTTTAGACAGCTGGTGGATGGAAATGAATAAGCCGCGGCGGCTGACTGCCGCGGAGGAGAGCGTTTCCGGGAATCTGTCCGTCGCGGCAGTCAGCTTCTTTCTTTCTTCTTTCTTTCTTTCTTTCTTTCTGTCTTGTTACGTCGTCGACTACAATCACGTTACACACATCTCTCTGTTATACTAATATGCCCACTGTATGCCGACATTGCTGCACTTTAGAGAAGGTTCTATTTTATTTATTGTTAAGTGACACCACTGATTATGTACTGAAGTGATAGAATAAAGATGACTTTGTGTGCCATGAAAACTGCTCTTGTATACAGTGTGCTTCTAGACATCCCTATCTGAGTTTCTATAGTTAACATAATGTGGATTTAAGATACAGTACGGAGCATGATATCCAAATATACATGAATAATACAGTTTGTGTACTGTTCCAAGTCCAGTAATATCATCCTGGATGTGTAGGCAAAAAGGTTTGGTATGTTGAATTCTTTCGTAGTTCTAATGGAATTAGAACTGCCTCATAGAGAATATTTTTCCTCCGGTGGAAAAAAATCCCTTTCTGGCCAAAAAGTACCGTTTATACATGTGGTGGGGGGCTCAGAGTGCGTCCACTAAGGAAAGTAGGCTTTCTATTGACACAACCCGTGTTTGTATTGGTGAGTAGGTCAAACGTTTCGTGATATTTCCACTAAAGAGGAGAGGCTGGTCTGATTTCGATTTGAGATTTAATAGGGAAAGTCGCATAGCCCCAGAAATTCGCAGAATCGAAGCAGGAAGGCTATGGATCAGAGCTGGGGGGGGGGTAAGGCAGGTGATGGAGAGATGAACAGAGTGCAAAGAGTTTAGGGAAGAGAGGAAGGGGGGGAGGGCATGAGAGAGGGAGGGGGAGAGGGCATGAGACAGGGAGGGGGAGAGGGCATGAGACAGGGAGGGGGAGAGGGCATGAGAGAGGGAGGGGGAGAGGGCATGAGAGAGGGAGGGGGAGAGGGGATGAGAGAGGGCATGAGAGAGGGAGGGGGAGAGGGCATGAGAGAGGGAGGGGGAGGGCATGAGAGAGAGAGGGGGAGAGGGCATGAGAGAGGGAGGGGGAGAGGGCATGAGAGCGGGAGGGGGAGAGGGCATGAGAGAGGGAGGGGGAGAGGGGTGATGAGAGAGGGAGGGGGAGAGGGCATGAGAGAGGGAGGGGGAGAGGGCATGAGAGAGGGAGGGGGAGAGGGGTGATGAGAGAGGGAGGGGGAGAGGGCATGAGAGAGGGAGGGGGAGAGGGCATGAGAGAGAGGGAGGGGGAGAGGGCATGAGAGAGGGAGGGGGAGAGGGCATGAGAGAGGGAGGGGGAGAGGGCATGAGAGAGGGAGGGGGAGAGGCATGAGAGAGGGAGGGGGAGAGGGCAGGAGAGAGGGAGGGGGAGAGGGCATGAGAGAGGGAGGGGGAGAGGGCATGAGAGAGGGAGGGGGAGAGGGCATGAGAGAGGGAGGGGGAGAGGGCATGAGAGAGAGGGAGGGGGAGAGGGCATGAGAGAGGGAGGGGGAGAGGGCATGAGAGAGGGAGGGGGAGAGGGCATGAGAGAGGGAGGGGGAGAGGGCATGAGAGAGGGAGGGGGAGAGGGCAGGAGAGAGGGAGGGGGAGAGGGCATGAGAGCGGGAGGGGGAGAGGGCATGAGAGAGGGAGGGGGAGAGGGGTGATGAGAGAGGGAGGGGGAGAGGGCATGAGAGAGGGAGGGGGAGAGGGCATGAGAGAGGGAGGGGGAGAGGGGTGATGAGAGGGAGGGGGAGAGGGCATGAGAGAGGGAGGGGGAGAGGGCATGAGAGAGAGGGAGGGGGAGAGGGCATGAGAGAGGGAGGGGGAGAGGGCATGAGAGAGGGAGGGGGAGAGGTCATGAGAGAGGGAGGGGGAGAGGGCATGAGAGAGGGAGGGGGAGAGGGCAGGAGAGAGGGAGGGGGAGAGGGCATGAGAGAGGGAGGGGGAGAGGGCATGAGAGAGGGAGGGGGAGAGGGCATGAGAGAGGGAGGGGAGAGGGCATGAGAGAGAGGGAGGGGGAGAGGGCATGAGAGAGGGAGGGGGAGAGGGCATGAGAGAGGGAGGGGGAGAGGGCATGAGAGAGGGAGGGGGAGAGGGCAGGAGAGAGGGAGGGGGAGAGGGCATGAGAGAGGGAGGGGGAGAGGGCATGAGAGAGGGAGGGGGAGAGGGCATGAGAGAGGGAGGGGGAGAGGGCAGGAGAGAGGGAGGGGGAGAGGGCAGGAGAGAGGGAGGGGGAGAGGGCATGAGAGAGGGAGGGGGAGAGGGATGAGAGAGGGAGGGGGAGAGGGCATGAGAGAGGGAGGGGGATGAGGGCAGGAGAGAGGGAGGGGGAGAGGGCAGGAGAGAGGGAGGGGAGAGGGCATGAGAGAGGGAGGGGGAGAGGGCAGGAGAGAGGGAGGGGGAGAGGGCATGAGAGAGGGGGGGAGGGGAGAGGGCATGAGAGAGGGAGGGGGAGAGGGCATGAGAGAGGGGGGGAGGGGAGAGGGCATGAGAGAGGGAGGGGGAGAGGGCATGAGAGAGGGAGGGGGAGAGGGCATGAGAGAGGGGTGATGGGAGGTTGTCGGCAACCAGAGAGCGAGAGAGAAGAGTAGAGGGAGAGGGATTTAGAATTATTCACATAGTTGCACTGGATCATTCCCTCTTTTGTCAGGTTGGACAATGAGCAGCCAGTGGCAGCAGGCTTAAAAAGGATAGACCCCACAACCAGCCGCCGCAGCATCCCCGAAGGCAGACGGAGGAGGAGACGACAGCAAACCCAATATAGAGGTATTCCAGAAACAAAATATATAATACTCTTCTTTTCTTAACCCATTCTGACCTGGGATCAGATTCATACGAGGTTTCCACTGGGACACACACTGGTCTGATTAACCCATTCTGACCTGAGATCAGATTATAAAAATGTCAGTCGTTCTTCGATCTTTCAAAAAATAGCAGACCTACAAGCTCGTAGCGCGCCACTCGGTGGCGCGCTATGAGCTTGTAGATCTGCTGTTTTTCAATAGCTAAAGCATAACATGATGCTAACACCAAAAGGGGTTTTCGTTCAGAATGGGTTAACTTGCTGTTGGCTTTTGGGGATTCTGTGATAGACTTACTTGGCATCTCAACATAGCCTACACTTTCGGGCCATTTTGCAGATCTGTGAAGAAGCTGCTGATCTCTCGGTGGATGTTGATATTTCTATAGCTTACAAACTGTGGTGCCCATTATGTCAGGCTCAATGTAAATGGTAAAATGTGCATTTTTATAGTTAGTGCCTTTATCCAAGGCGCTTTACAGAGATTTTGCATTACATTCACAGATTCTCACACACACACACACACACACACACATTCATACACCGATGGCGGCGGAAACCATGCAAGGCACCAACCAGCACATCAGGAGCAATTAGGGGTTCAGTGTCTTGCTCTGGGGGAGCCCGGGTTCGAACTGGCGACTTTGCGGTTACCATCTGGCCGACCACTACCCCTGAGCCAGTGTCATGTGATTGATATAATTCACATTGGAGAAGGGCTTCTGCACAATGCCTAAAGTAAAAGAGAGAGAGAAACAGACAGAGAAGTAATATATTTTCATTGCAAAGTGGAAGAACATTTCAGCAAGAGTCTTCATTTCCATGGACTAAAACATCTCGCCCAAAGGGAATATCAGGACTACAAATGTATCTTATTTTGTTTTGTTTGTGTCTCTGAGGTGTTGTTGCGCATACACAGCAGCGCATGGAGAGATCAGTGCTCGCCTCACGGGTGAAGGAGCACCAATGCTGACACTATTGGTCGGGTTTAGAAGATTAGCGTGCAATGCGCTGAGGGGCATTAGTTGCAAACAATGGCTTTGGAACCTGCACTATACAGCCTAATCAGCACTTCCATTGGCATGTGGCCGTTTGGGTCAAGTGCATTGCTGGCCTTGGCCAATTTGAGGGTTTCAACGGTGTGAAAGTCTTGGTTTGACTGAATGGTGGTGGGACATGTGGCGTGTTTGCCAGTACAATGGTGCTGTTATTGCTTGTTAGTGTAGGCTAACATGAGGGTGAGCTACCAGGTTTAGATGTTTAGTTTGGAAGTGTCAGGGACCAGAGTTGGCCGGCAATTTTTTTTCAATAAAAATATGTCAGACCTTCAATTCTAGGCTCAAAACTGAACTTGACATCAAGACTGAGCCAACCAAAATGAGACATGAGGGGAACGTATAGTGGGTGAGAAGTTGAGAACTGTCCACTATATTGACACAAAGGGTAATAGACAACATATAACATTTAAACATAATAATCACTACAACATATTCCACTACAACATACTGTAACTCATATTAACTAAAGAAAACTATCAAGAAATATCAAAAATGCATTAAAGGACCACTTCACCATCTTCATATAATAGGTTCTCACTAATAATCATGATAAAATGGCAAGATTTCTTTCCTACTCAGTCTGTGTCTCATAGGAGGGCTGTGGGCAGTTTAGAAACCGTCCTCCAGTGACATCATCAATAGGCAGATTTGGCTTTGCACGATGGCTTCCATTTTCGCATTGCAACTTTTCCGGACGAGAGAGCCTGCAGTTTCTATTAGCTTGTATTCCCCATCGATGATGTCACTGGAGGACGGTGACCCAACATTCAGTGACAATGTTTAAAGATTTGGCAACAATCTGTAAACATTCTGTGAAAATAGAAGATCTACAATCTGTAGATCTGTAGATTGGCCATTTTCACTGTTTTGACATACGCCAAAGTCTGTAAGGTTTAAGTTGTTCAATGACTGCTACACACGGTTCAACTTAAAATGAGTTGCACCCCTTTCTTGGACTTTTGGCATTCTACTTACTAGAGCGGTGCCCGTTGGGCACTGGCCTACTTGGAACGATGCAAGTTGGAAATGCGTGCCCCCACCCAGATATTATGTCTGTGTCCCTTTTATGCCCATATATATATATATATTTGTCAGGCATGCCCAAATATGGAATGCGTGTGTCAAATTTGATGTCGGTAGGGGTGAACGGTTCTCGAGTTACGTGGATTACAAACGTATCACAGAGACTTTGTGCATTTAGTCAGAAGATATGACTGCATACCCTGTGGTTGGATTAGAGCTGTGGTTCTCAATCAGTGGTCCGGGGACCACCAGTGAGCCTGCCTTTTGAGGGGGTTCCAAGTGGTCCAGGCGGAAATCCTTTTGCGTGACATTAATGCCCTGTATAGTTCAGGGATTGCCAAACGGCGGTGTGTGCAAACTGCCTTTTAGAGTGACAATGTAATGGTGGTGGTGCTGGTGTTATAATTAAATCTGTTATCCACACATATTCATTCCTCTGAACTTTGACCTTTCACCAAACAAAATAACCTCACACAGTTCACTTTTTCTTTTCAAACCATGTGATATTCCCATGTGATACTAGGAGGACCAATCGCATGAAAGCACTATTTTACTGTGCCAAATTTGAGAAATCTCACCAAACAGGCCTATAGTTCATCATACTATACAGTCACACTCAAACATAGCTGATCTACAAGCTCGTCGTGAGCTTGTAGATCAGCTATGTTTGAGTGTGACTGTATAGTAATGGAACACGTAGCCTCTTTTCTTTTCGCCATTTCCTGGAAAGTAACAGTTATGGCCATACAAGGTTTCCAATTCCACCTCTCTCTCTCTCTCTCTGGTTTTAGCGTCCAGTAGTTCCAGCAGCTAGCCTAGCATCGGAGCCTCTCCTCGATGCTGTACACCCTAGCAGGAGGGGGCACGCTGTGTGGCACGGCCGCACTCGTGCTCCTCATCGTCTCCACGGCAACCGACTTCTGGATGCAGTACCGCTACTCGGGCAGCTCGGCCAATCAGGGACTCTGGAGGTTCTGCATCAACCACAAGTGCCACGCCCACACCATCACTGTCGGTGAGCCTATGGGGAAACCCTATTGGTTGGGGCTGGAGAGAGGGCGGGGTTGATTTCGTCGACTTAAAACCATTACGAAAAAAATGTCCGCCGACTGAAAAACACTGACAAAAACTAAATAAGAACTAAACTAAAACTAAGCTATGATGAGTAAAACTCTGACTAAATATATTTACAATTTAGTCATCAAATAAGAACTAGACTAAAATGTTAAGGATGGACTAGTGTGGAAGAGATTCAGTTGCATTTGGGTGTTGCACTCTGAAAATATTAGCGGCTATTTTCAGCAGGCAACCAAGTGTAAAATCAGGCATTACAACACCATCAACGCCCGCCAACACGTTATTTTGTTGACAAAATCCAACTGTAGCTTCCGACTAAAATCGCATGACATTCGTATTCAAAAGGAGTCAAAGGATAATGACTGAAACTATACTACCGTACGTCAAAATGAAAGTGATGCTACTAAACCTGTGTGTTTTGCCCCGCAGCATTCTGGGACGCCACGCGGGCCTTCATGCTGCTGTCGGTGCTGAGCTGCTTCGCCGGCGTGGTGCTGGGACTGAGCGCCTTCGCTAACGGCACCAAGAGCAGGAGGGTTCGAACCGGAGGCATCGCCCTGGTCCTCTCTGGTAATGCATGCTGCATGGGGCCCTTGGTTGGTGGGTGGTGGGGGGATCTGTAAGTTACTGGTTCTCAGAGTGGGGTCCGCGTGGACCCCTCCAGCGGTCCTTGAGGAAGTTCCAGGGTGTCCCCAGTTAAATTATTAGTTAATTAGTTTGCCCATTTTCAATTTCAACATAACTTCATATGGGGCAGAGACCTCTTATCTCCATGTGTTTTTTCCGTAAATTAACACCCTATACTTGCATTAAATCAAATCTACAAGCTTGAAACGAGTCGCTTCGCGACACGTTTCGAGCTTGTAGATCTCTGATTTAATAATAATTTGTAATTTGAGTCCTGAAAAGTAAGAGTTTAGGACAAATGAGATTTCCACTGGACAAAGACAATAGTCCTCACTAATGCTCATTATTAGATGGCATGGTTTCTGTCTACTTGCTCTGTGTCTCAGAGGAGGGCTGTGAGACAGTTCAGAAACCTGTCTACTTGCTCTGTGTCTCAGAGGAGGGCTGTGAGACAGTTCAGAAACCTGTCTACTTGCTCTGTGTCTCAGAGGAGGGCTGTGAGACAGTTCAGAAACCTGTCTACTAACTCTGTGTCTCAGAGGAGGGCTGTGAGACAGTTCAGAAACCTGTCTACTAACTCTGTGTCTCAGAGGAGGGCTGTGAGACAGTTCAGAAACCTGTCTACTAACTCTGTGTCTCAGAGGAGGGCTGTGAGACAGTTCAGAAACCGTCCCAACAGGTTTGGTCATCGATGTGGGGGCCCTTAATTGACACAAAATGGCTTGAGAACTACTGGTGTAATTGATTCATTAAATTCGCCAAGCAGATACTGATAGCAGTGACAACATACAAGTGTGTGTGTGTGTGTGTGTGTGTGGATGAATTAATAGGCACAATGCACAACAATTGAGGTGAAAAAGGGGTGAAAAAGAAATCCTCAAAAAGATATTGAAATGTTTTGTTCTCGTTGCTCAGGCTTCCTGGCCCTGCTGGCTCTGGCCATCTACACCGGAGTGACCGTCACTTTCTTCGGCAAGCGTTTCCTGGACTGGCGCTTCTCCTGGTCTTATATCATTGGCTGGGTGGCCATCATCTTGGCTTTCGCTGCAGGTAAAGGTCTAATATCATTGGCTGGGTGGCCATCATCTTGGCTTTCGCTGCAGGTAAAGGTCTTATATCATTGGCTGGGTGGCCATCATCTTGGCTTTCGCTGCAGGTAAAGGTCTTATATCATTGGCTGGGTGGCCATCATCTTGGCTTTCGCGGCAGGTAAAGGTCTTATATCATTGGCTGGGTGGCCATCATCTTGACTTTCGCTGCAGGTAAAGGTCTTATATCATTGGCTGGGTGGCCATCATCTTGGCTTTCGCGGCAGGTAAAGGTCTTATATCATTGACTGGGTGGCCATCATCTTGACTTTCGCTGCAGGTAAAGGTCTTATATCATTGGCTGGGTGGCCATCATCTTGGCTTTCGCTGCAGGTAAAGGTCTTATATCATTGGCTGGGTGGCCATCATCTTGGCTTCCGCGGCAGGTAAAGGTCTAATATCATTGGCTGGGTGGCCATCATCTTGGCTTCCACTGCAGGTAAAGGAACAAGGACACAGATGTCATGTGTCTTCATCAGGGGCTCTGGGCCACCGTCCTAGGGCACCGTTTCCCAAACAGTGCCCCGTCTTTGTGTCACGGATCAATTTTTTTATTTTTATTAAATATATTCTTTGGGGCTTTTTTTGGCCTTTATTTGACAGATGATAGTAGGTAGACAGGAAAGGCTGTAAGGCTGGCTTACCAGACAAGGTGCCCCTGGACAGGCCACAGATCAATTTGTAAAATAAACATAAATTACATCAATAAAAATTATAATTATTAAGAAGTAGTGAAAATAGCCGATGTACAAGCTCGCAAAGCTTGTTTCATTCGTTTGGGTCTCGGGGGGGGGGGGGGGGGGGGGGAAACATCTAATCACTCTTTTGCGTCTTGTCCTGAAAGATGTACTGTAGGGAACCACAACCTTAGGGGTCCTCTGCTATACTATAGGGGGGTTGCAAAATCTTTGTGTGATAGGAACCTTTTTGTATTATCAACTTAAAGCCTTTTTTAAACCCATTTCTCCATTTAGGACACATCATTATATAGGCGAACAGACATTTTTCTCAATGGTCACTCGAGACTATGAATCGGTCACTGGTCATCCTAGAACTGGTTCCGTTCAGGTTCCGTTCAGATTCTTGGAACGGTGGTGCTTTCACAGAACCGGGCCCACAAACCGGGCTTGCATTTCTATCAGTTTTAAGCAGAACAATTGTGGTTTAGAGAGCACACTGCCTTTTTGGGCATGCCTTTGCCATTGTTTTTATCACATCTGCATCTTCTAACCTGTAGAACAGTGAATAGAATAGTGGTTCCCAGTTCAGGGCAAGAAGAAACAAGTGTTTTTTTGGTTCCAGTTACGACCATTCAACCCGTTCAACCCTGGTGTAAAAGGAGCCAATGCAAATGTGTGGCTGTATAAATTCAGGACTCTTTAACTTTCACATTCAATGGCGCCACCCAATTCAATTCAAAGGGCTTTATTGGCATGAGAAAACATACGTTTACATTGCCAAAGCAGAAAGAACAATACAACAATACAGCAATACAATCAAAACAAAAATGATGTACATTTGAAGGTCAGAATCTTCAATAGATCAAATTCTATGTACCAAGGTCTCTCAATGCAGGTATAGTGCAGGAATATACACAATGATTAGTCTTTAGGGTGGTTGTGTTCCATTTGATATCCTTCTCCTGTCACAGCAACTCACAAATCTTGCTGCTGTGTTTGCACATTGTTGTACTTCGCCCAGCAGATATGGGAGTTTTTTGTCATTGGTCATGTTTTCAAAATCTCTGTGTGTGGTTGTAATCTGTGGGAAGTATATATGTGTCTCTGATGTCTTGGTACAATGGACAGATGGTTAGGAAGTGTAGCTCTGTTTCCACTTCATTTTGTGTGCAGTGGGTGCATAGTCTGTCTTCTCTCGGGATACAGGTCTGCCTATGACGGCCTTTCTCGATTGCGAGACTGTGCTCACTGAGTCTGTACCACCCAGTGGAACAGCCTGGACACTGCAACCAAATTGACTTCAAACTGTTTAAATAATAAACAAATTTTAGTATTTAGGTGATATTTGTATTTTGTTATGAAAAGTGTTTATTTAATATAGTTTGTGTTTGACATGTTTGTATGTGAGGACTACATTGGAAGACCAGGACTTTATTGTGTTTTAAGCATACTACATTATTGAAGAATAAAGTTGCAACCTACTTATATTACAGCACACTTGCAGTAGTAACACCTTTTTAAGTGAAGCCTTTCACCATTCACCATTGTTACATGCCAGCCTATAGGGCAAACCTCAGATGCAACCGAAAATTGGTGCCAGGTGCCATTATCTTGACACCACATTGGTCCGACTTGCACATTACTAACCCTAACCCTATCCCTAACTCTAACCGCACACAAAGCCACATAGTCAGAGTAATGGGATGTTGGAGTTATGGGCAGTCCCCCAAAAGGTGGGACTCCCCTCTTTCCAGCTCCCATAAGAACCACCAGCAACAATGATTTGTAGCCTTTTTATGGGTTTCATTAAAAATATAATATAAGACGACCCCATTTTCCAAGACTCATTTGTGGGGAAAAGAACATTGAGTGTCAAATAGTCTAGTCCCAGATTATAATACGACCCCGTTCTTTAGGATATTTCCATTGGGAAAAAGACGTTAGTCTTGATATTCAGCACAATAGTGTATAGCTAAACATGAACCTAACCTTACCTATCAAAACAAACCATTTCCTTCTCTGTTTCAGGCGTATTTCAACTGTGTGCCTACCAGAAGAACATTGCAGAGCCTCCTCCAAACATGCCCGACAGCTGAAATACGCATTGATTTGAATAATCAGTGTTTCTCAACTGGTGGGTCGTGGCCCGAGAAGTGGGTCGCAAGACATTTTCACACGGGTCACAGATTAATTCATGTGTTGCTATGGGTTCATGACCTGATGAACGAGGACTAGCAGTAAGAAACAGTTGAGACCCACTGATTAATGCAATACCACAGAATTGCATACATGTAGGCCTATACTGCTGTCGCTTTGGAAATTGCCTAGATTAGAATAAACAGGAATATTTAACTCCAGTGTGTCGTTTATTTAAAGTGAATTCCCAGCGTGTGGTTCTATTAATATATAATATTTAAAAAAAAAGATCCTGTCAGTCTCACACTATAGTGGAACCCAACATAATAGAATCCAATAGAAGGTTGTGTGGTGATGGAAGGCGTTTGTGTTCTGCAGGTGTTTTAAATTGTTCACCTATAGACTAGTTTCTGTGTCTGTGAATCCATTTGCATGTGAACGCCAGGAAACGGGACACCTTTCAGCCATCCGTGAATTAAAACATGTGACTGTGCAAACCAATCTCATCCTCCTGTATCGCAGTGTAATTGAGAGAGTGCCCTAAGGCTAGCTCTGATCCATAACCTTCTACTGCTTCTACGATTCTGCCCTGCTCAGTACAAGGTTTATGGGACTTCCCATTTTAAATCTCAAATCGAAATCAGACCAGCCTCTCCTCTTTGGCGTAAATAAAAAGAACGTTTTTGCTACTCACCAAAACAAAGGCGGGTAGTGGCAGAATCTAAATTTACTTTGGTAGTTTACATGCAATAATAAGCCGTCTTTCATTAAGGATTTGAAAGTCCTTGAGAAATAAATGTTTTGTGAGAGTGCACACAAAAGGGAAACAAAATGGCATCTAATTGTAATTGTTCTTGACCTTACAAATAAAGTTAATCATAACTGTGTGCTTGTGTGTACTCTGTACTGCATATCCATTCCCTACAATCTTCATAGGCCTGACTTTCGAGTCCCAAAAGAGAACTTTGTTGTCTCCCCGGTACCCAAACTTATAAAAGTGCTTGTTATCCACAGGTCCAGGGTTCAAATCCCACATTATTCATATGTCTCTGTGATGCTTTGCTTTGCACACTGACTTTCAGAAGGACAACTTTAAAGCAGCACAGAAATTCCCCATGATTGTGTGCCTCAGTGGACCAACGGATAAGTCAAATGATATCCGTAGTATACCTAGTAGAAGTGTGCCGGTTCAAACCCCGACATACTCAAATCTTTACTGACACTTTGCATTCCACACTAACATCAACTAGCACAGAAAAGCTGTGTTGTAGTAACCAGCAGTTAGCTCAGTGTGATGAGTGGCTGTGTTTGTGATCCACAGGTCCAGGGTTCAAATCCCACATTAGTCATGTGGCTCTGTGACACTTTGCTTTGCACACTGACTTTCTTGAATAAAAAATAAAAACTCAAAAGCACCAGGAGACATCTGCTGAATGCCCCAAGGTGCCTTGGCTCAATGGTGTGGAGCGCTTGACCCGTTGCCTCTGCTTCAGACAGTTGGCCGGTTCAAGTCCCATGTCATGACATCAAGGTGCTGGGAAGGACCATCGGGAGACGGTGCTCTCTCCCCCTGTTTCCTGAAAAGTAACGGTTGGGGGTTATGCCGTACGATATAGGCTATAGCCCACGGTCCAAAATGATGAGAAACGAGGATAACTTTTTTTTTTTTAATTTAAAAAAACATGGGCTTTAACCCATCGTTTTTTTTCATTTATTCCGCAATTTCCGCAATTTCGCAATTTCCGCAATTTCCGCAATTCCGCAATTTCCGCAATTCCGCAATTTCTGCAATTTCGCAATTTCCGCAATTTCGCAATTTCCGCAATTTGCGGAAATTGCGGAATAAATGAAAAAAACGATGGGTTATAGCCCATGTTTTTTGAAATTTTGAAAAAATAAGTTAGCCTCGTTTCTCATCATTTTGGACCGTGGGCTATAGCCCATATCGTACGGCATACTATAGCGCGCCGTTTTTCATCATTTTTGAAGATTTGAAAAAAATGACGAAATGACAAAAACGATGGGTTATAGCCCATGTTTTTTGAAATTTTGAAAAAAAAAGTTAGCCTCGTTTCTCATCATTTTGGACCGTGGGCTATAGCCCATATCGTACGGCATACTATAGCGCGCCGTTTTTCATCATTTTTGAAGATTTGAAAAAAATGACGAAATGACAAAAACGATGGGTTATAGCCCATGTTTTTTGAAATTTTGAAAAAAAAAGTTAGCCTCGTTTCTCATCATTTTGGACCGTGGGCTATAGCCCATATCGTACGGCATACTATAGCGCGCCGTTTTTCATCATTTTTGAAGATTTGAAAAAAATGACGAAATGACAAAAACGATGGGTTATAGCCCATGTTTTTTGAAATTTTGAAAAAAAAAGTTAGCCTCGTTTCTCATTATTTTGGACCATGGGCTATAGCCCATATCGTACGGCATACTATAGCGCGCCGTTTTTCATCATTTTGGAAGATTTGAAAAAGAACTAGAAACAAAATTTCAAGAAATTTTACTGGGTGCCTGAAGCTCGCCAAGTCTGTGCAGCATTTGAGCCACGGACCACCATTTGATGACATTCAGCCTCTCAGAAGGGTCCATTTGGTTGCATGTGAGCCAGGTCTCCCCATTGACTTTCAATGGGTTTTTTTGTCTAAGTTTATTGGGAATGTTAGCATTGCTAGCATGCTAATGCTAACATGCTATCATGCTAACATGCTAATATGCTAATACTAACATGCTATCATGCTAATATGCTAACATGCTAATGCTAACATGCTAAGATGTCTGAGCTGTAAGGGTCCATTTGGTTTCGTTCAGGGGGGGGGGGGGGGCGTCCCGGTTTCGGCGAGCCGCCCCGCGTCTGAAACGGTTGAGAAATGACAAAGTTACGTGTTTCCCCGATTTTCCCTATTGACTTTCAATGTGTGTGTGTGTGTGTGTGCACATGTGTGCATGTGCGTGCATGTGCGTTTGTGTGTGCGCGTGTGTGAGAGGTGGTCAACTTGGTCTAAGTGCATGGAGCAAGTTTCAAGACTAGCATGTTGCAAACAAAAGTTATAGCTGTTTAAAGGCCAGCCAATAGGAATACAGAGGGGCGGGGCTTAAGCAATTAAGCCATTACAGCTTGTTCCTCTTGATGGTCTACGTCCATGTACCAAAGTTTGAGGCTGTAGCATGTTGTAAACAATAGTTAGAGCTGTGTAAAGGCCAGCCAATAGGAAGACAGAGGGGTGGGGCTTAAGCAATTAAACATTTACAGCGTGCTCCTATTGGTGGTCCAAGTCCATGGAGCAAGTTTCAAGACTGTAGCATGTTGCAAACAAAAGTTATAGCTGTGCAAAGGCCAGCCAATAGGAATACAGAGGGGCGGGGCTTAAGCAATTAAGCCATTACAGCTTGTTCCTCTTGATGGTCTACGTCCATGTACCAAAGTTTAAGGCTGTAGCATGTTGTAAACAATAGTTAGAGCTGTGTAAAGGCCAGCCAATAGGAAGACAGAGGGGCGGGGCTTAAGCAATTAAACATTTACAGCGTGCTCCTATTGGTGGTCCAAGTCCATGGAGCAAGTTTCAAGACTAGCATGTTGCAAACAAAAGTTATAGCTGTTTAAAGGCCAGCCAATAGGAATACAGAGGGGCGGGGCTTAAGCAATTAAGCCATCACAGCTTGTTCCTCTTGATGGTCTACGTCCATGTACCAAAGTTTGAGGCTGTAGCATGTTGTAAACAATAGTTAGAGCTGTGTAAAGGCCAGCCAATAGGAAGACAGAGGGGCGGGGCTTAAGCAATTAAACATTTACAGCGTGCTCCTATTGGTGGTCCAAGTCCATGGAGCAAGTTTCAAGACTGTAGCATGTTCCAAACAAAAGTTATAGCTGTGTTAAGGCCAGCCAATAGGAAGAGAGGGTTTGTGTGTTGGTGTGTGTGTGTGTGTGTGTGTGTGTGTGTGTGTGTGTGTGTGTGTGTGTGTGTGTGTGTGTGTGTGTGTGTGTGTGTGTGTCCATTTGGTTTCTCTCAGGGGGGCGGCCCGGTTCCGAAGAAATGACAGAGTTACGTGTTTCCCCAATTTTCTTCATTGACTTTCAATGTGTGTGTGTGTGCGTGCACATGTGTGCATGTGCGTGCGTGTGCGTTTGTGTGCGCGTGTGTGTGAAGGGTGAATCATTAACAATGTATCAATTTCAGCTGGGCTAGTCTATGCAAATGCCACCACTATTGAAAGTTAACCCATTCTGAACGGGAACTCCTTTTTTTTGTTATGCTGAATTTGTTCAGATATACGGTCCGAACAAATTGCTCTAGCGCAAAAAGTAAAAGTTGAATGCGATTTTTGTTTTCGCCGTGAGTGACCCGAGACATTGAGGTACGCCGTGTGCGATCGTGGTATTGGTACGATAAAAAACGTGGTTATAAGAGCGAGTTAAGAAATTGTGTTTGTGATGAAAAAAATGCTGACTCATTCAGGCAGTTAACATGGCGTTTCATGAAACATTATGATGGTACACCTGTCGCTTTCAGGGCTGTAGTTCGCGTACCATATGAATCTGGGCTGTGGTTGTGACATTGGGTGAAAGAGGACGAGTGTGGCTACAAAATTACCGAAACCCATGCGTGTAAAGTTAATATTTTGGCCGTGAGAACGATTTGTTAGGAGAATTTCGCTACAGTTTTCACATTGGCCTCTCACTCTGACCCGCTCTCTCTCTGGGCGTGCGACACTCTAAGTCGAGATTTTTGCTCAGACCACACACACTTTGAACTGCGATAGCGGGCAAACCGTGCAACGTATTCGAATTCCGTCTCAACCAGGACAAAGTCGATGGCCTCCTGTGCTGTTTGACGTTTAAATCGTGTGTCTACGTAACAGTGTGCAAGAGCAATGTGGCTCCAAAGTAACGTGTCGTTTTCTGTTTTTACCCGCGTTTCCCCATTGACTTTGCATGGGGCATTTTTCGCGTCGTTTATTGCGAATTACGTCGGCACGGTAACTCGAATCGGAAAGAAAAGCACAAGCACACCATTCCCGGCCGAGCCGCACGTTTCGATGTATATATTGTGGGGCTTTGGTAAACCGTGCGGCCGGCCATAGACGTCAAAGTTTCGTGTCTTGAATAGGATTATTATTATTAAGTATTGGTTTCGGATTTCAACCTGTGTTTCTGCCATTGCATGGCAGGCACCCAGAATGACGAAATGACAAAAACGATGGGTTATAGCCCATGTTTTTTGAAATTTTGAAAAAAAAAGTTAGCCTCTTTTCTCATCATTTTGGACCATGGGCTATAGCCCATATCGTACGGCATACTATAGCGCGCCGTTTTTCATCATTTTTGAAGATTTGAAAAAAATGACGAAATGACAAAAACGAAAGGTTATAGCCCATGTTTTTTGAAATTTTGAAAAAAAAAGTTAGCCTCGTTTCTCCTCATTTTGGACCATGGGCTATAGCCCATATCGTACGGCATTCTATAGCGCGCCGTTTTTCATCATTTTTAAAGATTTGAAAAAAATTACGAAATGACAAAAACGAAAGGTTATAGCCCATGTTTTTTTAAATTTTGAAAAAAAAAGTTAGCCTCGTTTCTCATCATTTTGGACCATGGGCTATAGCCCATATCGTACGGCATACTATAGCGCGCCGTTTTTCATAATTTTTGAAGATTTGAAAAAAATGACAAAATGACAAAAACGAAAGGTTATAGCCCATGTTTTTTGAAATTTTGAAAAAAAAAGTTAGCCTCGTTTCTCATCATTTTGGACCATGGGCTATAGCCCATATCGTACGGCATTCTATAGCGCGCCGTTTTTCATCATTTTTAAAGATTTGAAAAAAATTACGAAATGACAAAAACGAAAGGTTATAGCCCATGTTTTTTGAAATTTTGAAAAAAAAAGTTAGCCTCGTTTCTCATCATTTTGGACCATGGGCTATAGCCCATATCGTACGGCATTCTATAGCGCGCCGTTTTTCATCATTTTTAAAGATTTGAAAAAAATTACGAAATGACAAAAACGAAAGGTTATAGCCCATGTTTTTTTAAATTTTGAAAAAAAAAGTTAGCCTCGTTTCTCATCATTTTGGACCATGGGCTATAGCCCATATCGTACGGCATACTATAGCGCGCCGTTTTTCATCATTTTTGAAGATTTGAAAAAAATGACGAAATGACAAAAACGAAAGGTTATAGCCCATGTTTTTTGAAATTTTGAAAATAAAAGTTAGCCTCGTTTCTCATCATTTTGGACCATGGGCTATAGCCCATATCGTACGGCATACTATAGCGCGCCGTTTTTCATAATTTTTGAAGATTTGAAAAAAATGACAAAATGACAAAAACGAAAGGTTATAGCCCATGTTTTTTGAAATTTTGAAAAAAAAAGTTAGCCTCGTTTCTCATCATTTTGGACCATGGGCTATAGCCCATATCGTACGGCATTCTATAGCGCGCCTTTTTTCATCATTTTTAAAGATTTGAAAAAAATTACGAAATGACAAAAACGAAAGGTTATAGCCCATGTTTTTTGAAATTTTGAAAAAAAAAGTTAGCCTCGTTTCTCATCATTTTGGACCATGGGCTATAGCCCATATCGTACGGCATTCTATAGCGCGCCGTTTTTCATCATTTTTAAAGATTTGAAAAAAATTACGAAATGACAAAAACGAAAGGTTATAGCCCATGTTTTTTGAAATTTTGAAAAAAAAAGTTAGCCTCGTTTCTCATCATTTTGGACCATGGGCTATAGCCCATATCGTACGGCATACTATAGCGCGCCGTTTTTCATCATTTTTGAAGATTTGAAAAAAATGACGAAATGACAAAAACGAAAGGTTATAGCCCATGTTTTTTGAAATTTTGAAAAAAAAAGTTAGCCTCGTTTCTCATCATTTTGGACCATGGGCTATAGCCCATATCGTACGGCATACTATAGCGCGCCGTTTTTCATCATTTTTGAAGATTTGAAAAAATGACGAAATGACAAAAACGAAAGATTATAGCCCATGTTTTTTGAAATTTTGAAAAAAAAAGTTAGCCTCTTTTCTCATCATTTTGGACCATGGGCTATAGCCCATATCGTACGGCATACTATAGCGCGCCGTTTTTCATCATTTTTGAAGATTTGAAAAAAATGACGAAATGACAAAAACGAAAGGTTATAGCCCATGTTTTTTGAAATTTTGAAAAAAAAAGTTAGCCTCGTTTCTCATCATTTTGGACCATGGGCTATAGCCCATATCGTACGGCATACTATAGCGCGCCGTTTTTCATCATTTTTGAAGATTTGAAAAAAATGACAAAATGACAAAAACGAAAGGTTATAGCCCATGTTTTTTTAAATTTTGAAAAAAAAAGTTAGCCTCGTTTCTCACCATTTTGGACCATGGGCTATAGCCCATATCGTACGGCATACTATAGCGCGCCGTTTTTCATCATTTTTGAAGATTTGAAAAAATGACGAAATGACAAAAACGAAAGGTTATAGCCCATGTTTTTTGAAATTTTGGAAAAAAAAGTTAGCCTCGTTTCTCATCATTTTGGACCATGGGCTATAGCCCATATCGTACGGCATACTATAGCGCGCCGTTTTTCATCATTTTTGAAGATTTGAAAAAAATGACGAAATGACAAAAACGAAAGGTTATAGCCCATGTTTTTTGAAATTTTGAAAAAAAAAGTTAGCCTCGTTTCTCATCATTTTGGACCATGGGCTATAGCCCATATCGTACGGCATTCTATAGCGCGCCGTTTTTCATCATTTTTAAAGATTTGAAAAAAATTACGAAATGACAAAAACGAAAGGTTATAGCCCATGTTTTTTGAAATTTTGAAAAAAAAAGTTAGCCTCGTTTCTCATCATTTTGGACCATGGGCTATAGCCCATATCGTACGGCATACTATAGCGCGCCGTTTTTCATCATTTTTGAAGATTTGAAAAAAATGACAAAATGACAAAAACGAAAGGTTATAGCCCATGTTTTTTGAAATTTTGAAAAAAAAAGTTAGCCTCGTTTCTCATCATTTTGGACCATGGGCTATAGCCCATATCGTACGGCATACTATAGCGCGCCGTTTTTCATCATTTTTGAAGATTTGAAAAAAATGACGAAATGACAAAAACGATGGGTTATAGCCCATGTTTTTTGAAATTTTGAAAAAAAAAGTTAGCCTCGTTTCTCATCATTTTGGACCATGGGCTATAGCCCATATCGTACGGCATACTATAGCGCGCCGTTTTTCATCATTTTTGAAGATTTGAAAAAAATGACAAAATGACAAAAACGAAAGGTTATAGCCCATGTTTTTTGAAATTTTGAAAAAAAAAGTTAGCCTCGTTTCTCATCATTTTGGACCATGGGCTATAGCCCATATCGTACGGCATACTATAGCGCGCCGTTTTTCATCATTTTTGAAGATTTGAAAAAAATGACAAAATGACAAAAACGAAAGGTTATAGCCCATGTTTTTTGAAATTTTGAAAAAAAAAGTTAGCCTCGTTTCTCATCATTTTGGACCATGGGCTATAGCCCATATCGTACGGCATACTATAGCGCTCCGTTTTTCATCATTTTTAAAGATTTGAAAAAATTACGAAATGACAAAAACGATGGGTTATAGCCCATGTTTTTTGAAATTTTGAAAAAAAAAGTTAGCCTCGTTTCTCATCATTTTGGACCATGGGCTATAGCCCATATCGTACGGCATACTATAGCGCGCCGTTTTTCATCATTTTTGAAGATTTGAAAAAAATGACGAAATGACAAAAACGATGGGTTATAGCCCATGTTTTTTGAAATTTTGAAAAAAAAAGTTAGCCTCGTTTCTCATCATTTTGGACCATGGGCTATAGCCCATATCGTACGGCATACTATAGCGCGCCGTTTTTCATCATTTTTGAAGATTTGAAAAAAATTACGAAATGACAAAAACGAAAGGTTATAGCCCATGTTTTTTGAAATTTTGAAAAAAAAAGTTAGCCTCGTTTCTCATCATTTTGGACCATGGGCTATAGCCCATATCGTACGGCATACTATAGCGCGCCGTTTTTCATCATTTTTGAAGATTTGAAAAAAATGACGAAATGACAAAAACGAAAGGTTATAGCCCATGTTTTTTGAAATTTTGAAAAAAAAACTTAGCCTCGTTTCTCATCATTTTGGACCATGGGCTATAGCCCATATCGTACGGCATACTATAGCGCGCCGTTTTTCATCGTTTTTGAAGATTTGAAAAAAATGACGAAATGACAAAAACGATGGGTTATAGCCCATGTTTTTTGAAATTTTGAAAAAAAAAGTTAGCCTCGTTTCTCATCATTTTGGACCATGGGCTATAGCCCATATCGTACGGCATACTATAGCGCGCCGTTTTTCATCATTTTTGAAGATTTGAAAAAAATGACAAAATGACAAAAACGAAAGGTTATAGCCCATGTTTTTTGAAATTTTGAAAAAAAAAGTTAGCCTCGTTTCTCATCATTTTGGACCATGGGCTATAGCCCATATCGTACGGCATACTATAGCGCGCCGTTTTTCATCATTTTTGAAGATTTGAAAAAAATGACGAAATGACAAAAACGAAAGGTTATAGCCCATGTTTTTTGAAATTTTGAAAAAAAAAGTTAGCCTCGTTTCTCATCATTTTGGACCATGGGCTATAGCCCATATCGTACGGCATACTATAGCGCGCCGTTTTTCATCATTTTTGAAGATTTGAAAAAAATGACGAAATGACAAAAACGAAAGGTTATAGCCCATGTTTTTTGAAATTTTGAAAAAAAAACTTAGCCTCGTTTCTCATCATTTTGGACCATGGGCTATAGCCCATATCGTACGGCATACTATAGCGCGCCGTTTTTCATCGTTTTTGAAGATTTGAAAAAAATGACGAAATGACAAAAACGATGGGTTATAGCCCATGTTTTTTGAAATTTTGAAAAAAAAGTTAGCCTCGTTTCTCATCATTTTGGACCATGGGCTATAGCCCATATCGTACGGCATACTACAGCGCGCCGTTTTTCATCATTTTTGAAGATTTGAAAAAAATGACAAAATGACAAAAACGAAAGGTTATAGCCCATGTTTTTTGAAATTTTGAAAAAAAAAGTTAGCCTCGTTTCTCATCATTTTGGACCATGGGCTATAGCCCATATCGTACGGCATACTATAGCGCGCCGTTTTTCATCATTTTTGAAGATTTGAAAAAAATGACGAAATGACAAAAACGATGGGTTATAGCCCATGTTTTTTGAAATTTTGAAAAAAAAAGTTAGCCTCGTTTCTCATCATTTTGGACCATGGGCTATAGCCCATATCGTACGGCATACTATAGCGCGCCGTTTTTCATCATTTTTGAAGATTTGAAAAAAATGACAAAATGACAAAAACGAAAGGTTATAGCCCATGTTTTTTGAAATTTTGAAAAAAAAAGTTAGCCTCGTTTCTCATCATTTTGGACCATGGGCTATAGCCCATATCGTACGGCATACTATAGCGCGCCGTTTTTCATCATTTTTGAAGATTTGAAAAAAATGACAAAATGACAAAAACGAAAGGTTATAGCCCATGTTTTTTGAAATTTTGAAAAAAAAAGTTAGCCTCGTTTCTCATCATTTTGGACCATGGGCTATAGCCCATATCGTACGGCATACTATAGCGCTCCGTTTTTCATCATTTTTAAAGATTTGAAAAAATTACGAAATGACAAAAACGATGGGTTATAGCCCATGTTTTTTGAAATTTTGAAAAAAAAAGTTAGCCTCGTTTCTCATCATTTTGGACCATGGGCTATAGCCCATATCGTACGGCATACTATAGCGCGCCGTTTTTCATCATTTTTGAAGATTTGAAAAAAATGACGAAATGACAAAAACGATGGGTTATAGCCCATGTTTTTTGAAATTTTGAAAAAAAAAGTTAGCCTCGTTTCTCATCATTTTGGACCATGGGCTATAGCCCATATCGTACGGCATACTATAGCGCGCCGTTTTTCATCATTTTTGAAGATTTGAAAAAAATTACGAAATGACAAAAACGAAAGGTTATAGCCCATGTTTTTTGAAATTTTGAAAAAAAAAGTTAGCCTCGTTTCTCATCATTTTGGACCATGGGCTATAGCCCATATCGTACGGCATACTATAGCGCGCCGTTTTTCATCATTTTTGAAGATTTGAAAAAAATGACGAAATGACAAAAACGAAAGGTTATAGCCCATGTTTTTTGAAATTTTGAAAAAAAAACTTAGCCTCGTTTCTCATCATTTTGGACCATGGGCTATAGCCCATATCGTACGGCATACTATAGCGCGCCGTTTTTCATCGTTTTTGAAGATTTGAAAAAAATGACGAAATGACAAAAACGATGGGTTATAGCCCATGTTTTTTGAAATTTTGAAAAAAAAAGTTAGCCTCGTTTCTCATCATTTTGGACCATGGGCTATAGCCCATATCGTACGGCATACTATAGCGCGCCGTTTTTCATCATTTTTGAAGATTTGAAAAAAATGACAAAATGACAAAAACGAAAGGTTATAGCCCATGTTTTTTGAAATTTTGAAAAAAAAAGTTAGCCTCGTTTCTCATCATTTTGGACCATGGGCTATAGCCCATATCGTACGGCATACTATAGCGCGCCGTTTTTCATCATTTTTGAAGATTTGAAAAAAATGACGAAATGACAAAAACGAAAGGTTATAGCCCATGTTTTTTGAAATTTTGAAAAAAAAAGTTAGCCTCGTTTCTCATCATTTTGGACCATGGGCTATAGCCCATATCGTACGGCATACTATAGCGCGCCGTTTTTCATCATTTTTGAAGATTTGAAAAAAATGACGAAATGACAAAAACGAAAGGTTATAGCCCATGTTTTTTGAAATTTTGAAAAAAAAACTTAGCCTCGTTTCTCATCATTTTGGACCATGGGCTATAGCCCATATCGTACGGCATACTATAGCGCGCCGTTTTTCATCGTTTTTGAAGATTTGAAAAAAATGACGAAATGACAAAAACGATGGGTTATAGCCCATGTTTTTTGAAATTTTGAAAAAAAAAGTTAGCCTCGTTTCTCATCATTTTGGACCATGGGCTATAGCCCATATCGTACGGCATACTATAGCGCGCCGTTTTTCATCATTTTTGAAGATTTGAAAAAAATGACGAAATGACAAAAACGATGGGTTATAGCCCATGTTTTTTGAAATTTTGAAAAAAAAAGTTAGCCTCGTTTCTCATCATTTTGGACCATGGGCTATAGCCCATATCGTACGGCATACTATAGCGCGCCGTTTTTCATCATTTTTGAAGATTTGAAAAAAATGACAAAATGACAAAAACGAAAGGTTATAGCCCATGTTTTTTGAAATTTTGAAAAAAAAAGTTAGCCTCGTTTCTCATCATTTTGGACCATGGGCTATAGCCCATATCGTACGGCATACTATAGCGCGCCGTTTTTCATCATTTTTGAAGATTTGAAAAAAATGACGAAATGACAAAAACGAAAGGTTATAGCCCATGTTTTTTGAAATTTTGAAAAAAAAACCGTAGCCTCGTTTCTCATCATTTTGGACCATGGGCTATAGCCCATATCGTACGGCATACTATAGCGCGCCGTTTTTCATCATTTTTGAAGATTTGAAAAAAATGACGAAATGACAAAAACGATGGGTTATAGCCCATGTTTTTTGAAATTTTGAAAAAAAAAAGTTAGCCTCGTTTCTCATCATTTTGGACCATGGGCTATAGCCCATATCGTACGGCATACTATAGCGCGCCGTTTTTCATCATTTTTGAAGATTTGAAAAAAATGACAAAATGACAAAAACGAAAGGTTATAGCCCATGTTTTTTGAAATTTTGAAAAAAAAAGTTAGCCTCGTTTCTCATCATTTTGGACCATGGGCTATAGCCCATATCGTACGGCATACTATAGCGCGCCGTTTTTCATCATTTTTGAAGATTTGAAAAAATGACGAAATGACAAAAACGAAAGATTATAGCCAATGTTTTTTGAAATTTTGAAAAAAGAAGTTAGCCTCTTTTCTCATCATTTTGGACCATGGGCTATAGCCCATATCGTACGGCATACTATAGCGCGCCGTTTTTCATCATTTTTGAAGATTTGAAAAAAATGACGAAATGACAAAAACGAAAGGTTATAGCCCATGTTTTTTGAAATTTTGAAAAAAAAACCGTAGCCTCGTTTCTCATCATTTTGGACCATGGGCTATAGCCCATATCGTACGGCATACTATAGCGCGCCGTTTTTCATCATTTTTGAAGATTTGAAAAAAATGACGAAATGACAAAAACGATGGGTTATAGCCCATGTTTTTTGAAATTTTGAAAAAAAAAAGTTAGCCTCGTTTCTCATCATTTTGGACCATGGGCTATAGCCCATATCGTACGGCATACTATAGCGCGCCGTTTTTCATCATTTTTGAAGATTTGAAAAAAATGACAAAATGACAAAAACGAAAGGTTATAGCCCATGTTTTTTGAAATTTTGAAAAAAAAAGTTAGCCTCGTTTCTCATCATTTTGGACCATGGGCTATAGCCCATATCGTACGGCATACTATAGCGCGCCGTTTTTAATCATTTTTGAAGATTTGAAAAAAATGACGAAATGACAAAAACGAAAGGTTATAGCCCATGTTTTTTGAAATTTTGAAAAAAAAAGTTAGCCTCGTTTCTCATCATTTTGGACCATGGGCTATAGCCCATATCGTACGGCATACTATAGCGCGCCGTTTTTCATCATTTTTGAAGATTTGAAAAAATGACGAAATGACAAAAACGAAAGATTATAGCCAATGTTTTTTGAAATTTTGAAAAAAGAAGTTAGCCTCTTTTCTCATCATTTTGGACCATGGGCTATAGCCCATATCGTACGGCATACTATAGCGCGCCGTTTTTCATCATTTTTGAAGATTTGAAAAAAATGACGAAATGACAAAAACGAAAGGTTATAGCCCATGTTTTTTGAAATTTTGAAAAAAAAAAGTTAGCCTCGTTTCTCATCATTTTGGACCATGGGCTATAGCCCATATCGTACGGCATACTATAGCGCGCCGTTTTTCATCATTTTTGAAGATTTGAAAAAAATGACAAAATGACAAAAACGAAAGGTTATAGCCCATGTTTTTTGAAATTTTGAAAAAAAAAGTTAGCCTCGTTTCTCATCATTTTGGACCATGGGCTATAGCCCATATCGTACGGCATTCTATAGCGCGCCGTTTTTCATCATTTTTGAAGATTTTAAAAAATGACGAAATGACAAAAACGAAAGATTATAGCCAATGTTTTTTGAAATTTTGAAAAAAGAAGTTAGCCTCTTTTCTCATCATTTTGGACCATGGGCTATAGCCCATATCGTACGGCATACTATAGCGCGCCGTTTTTCATCATTTTTGAAGATTTGAAAAAAATGACGAAATGACAAAAACGAAAGGTTATAGCCCATGTTTTTTGAAATTTTGAAAAAAAAACCGTAGCCTCGTTTCTCATCATTTTGGACCATGGGCTATAGCCCATATCGTACGGCATACTATAGCGCGCCGTTTTTCATCATTTTTGAAGATTTGAAAAAAATGACGAAATGACAAAAACGATGGGTTATAGCCCATGTTTTTTGAAATTTTGAAAAAAAAAAGTTAGCCTCGTTTCTCATCATTTTGGACCATGGGCTATAGCCCATATCGTACGGCATACTATAGCGCGCCGTTTTTCATCATTTTTGAAGATTTGAAAAAAATGACAAAATGACAAAAACGAAAGGTTATAGCCCATGTTTTTTGAAATTTTGAAAAAAAAAGTTAGCCTCGTTTCTCATCATTTTGGACCATGGGCTATAGCCCATATCGTACGGCATACTATAGCGCGCCGTTTTTAATCATTTTTGAAGATTTGAAAAAAATGACGAAATGACAAAAACGAAAGGTTATAGCCCATGTTTTTTGAAATTTTGAAAAAAAAAGTTAGCCTCGTTTCTCATCATTTTGGACCATGGGCTATAGCCCATATCGTACGGCATACTATAGCGCGCCGTTTTTCATCATTTTTGAAGATTTGAAAAAATGACGAAATGACAAAAACGAAAGATTATAGCCAATGTTTTTTGAAATTTTGAAAAAAGAAGTTAGCCTCTTTTCTCATCATTTTGGACCATGGGCTATAGCCCATATCGTACGGCATACTATAGCGCGCCGTTTTTCATCATTTTTGAAGATTTGAAAAAAATGACGAAATGACAAAAACGAAAGGTTATAGCCCATGTTTTTTGAAATTTTGAAAAAAAAAAGTTAGCCTCGTTTCTCATCATTTTGGACCATGGGCTATAGCCCATATCGTACGGCATACTATAGCGCGCCGTTTTTCATCATTTTTGAAGATTTGAAAAAAATGACAAAATGACAAAAACGAAAGGTTATAGCCCATGTTTTTTGAAATTTTGAAAAAAAAAGTTAGCCTCGTTTCTCATCATTTTGGACCATGGGCTATAGCCCATATCGTACGGCATTCTATAGCGCGCCGTTTTTCATCATTTTTAAAGATTTGAAAAAAATTACGAAATGACAAAAACGAAAGGTTATAGCCCATGTTTTTTGAAATTTTGAAAAAAAAAGTTAGCCTCGTTTCTCATCATTTTGGACCATGGGCTATAGCCCATATCGTACGGCATACTATAGCGCGCCGTTTTTCATCATTTTTGAAGATTTGAAAAAATGACGAAATGACAAAAACGAAAGGTTATAGCCCATGTTTTTTGAAATTTTGAAAAAAAAAGTTAGCCTCGTTTCTCATCATTTTGGACCATGGGCTATAGCCCATATCGTACGGCATACTATAGCGCGCCATTTTTCATCATTTTTGAAGATTTGAAAAAAATGACGAAATGACAAAAACGAAAGGTTATTATAGCCCATGTTTTTTGAAATTTTGAAAAAAAAAGTTAGCCTCGTTTCTCATCATTTTGGACCATGGGCTATAGCCCATATCGTACGGCATTCTATAGCGCGCCGTTTTTCATCATTTTTAAAGATTTGAAAAAAATTACGAAATGACAAAAACGAAAGGTTTTAGCCCATGTTTTTTGAAATTTTGAAAAAAACAAGTTAGCCTCGTTTCTCATCATTTTGGACCATGGGCTATAGCCCATATCGTACGGCATACTATAGCGCGCCGTTTTTCATCATTTTTGAAGATTTGAAAAAAATGACAAAATGACAAAAACGAAAGGTTATAGCCCATGTTTTTTGAAATTTTGAAAAAAAAAGTTAGCCTCGTTTCTCATCATTTTGGACCATGGGCTATAGCCCATATCGTACGGCATACTATAGCGCGCCGTTTTTCATCATTTTTAAAGATTTGAAAAAATTACGAAATGACAAAAACGATGGGTTATAGCCCATGTTTTTTGAAATTTTGAAAAAAAAAGTTAGCCTCGTTTCTCATCATTTTGGACCATGGGCTATAGCCCATATCGTACGGCATACTATAGCGCGCCGTTTTTCATCATTTTTGAAGATTTGAAAAAAATGACGAAATGACAAAAACGATGGGTTATAGCCCATGTTTTTTGAAATTTTGAAAAAAAAAGTTAGCCTCGTTTCTCATCATTTTGGACCATGGGCTGGCTATAGCCCATATCGTACGGCATACTATAGCGCGCCGTTTTTCATCATTTTTGAAGATTTGAAAAAAATGACGAAATGACAAAAACGAAAGGTTATAGCCCATGTTTTTTGAAATTTTGAAAAAAAAAGTTAGCCTCGTTTCTCATCATTTTGGACCATGGGCTATAGCCCATATCGTACGGCATACTATAGCGCGCCGTTTTTCATCATTTTTGAAGATTTGAAAAAAATGACGAAATGACAAAAACGAAAGGTTATAGCCCATGTTTTTTGAAATTTTGAAAAAAAAACTTAGCCTCGTTTCTCATCATTTTGGACTATGGGCTATAGCCCATATCGTACGGCATACTATAGCGCGCCGTTTTTCATCGTTTTTGAAGATTTGAAAAAAATGACGAAATGACAAAAACGATGGGTTATAGCCCATGTTTTTTGAAATTTTGAAAAAAAAAGTTAGCCTCGTTTCTCATCATTTTGGACCATGGGCTATAGCCCATATCGTACGGCATACTATAGCGCGCCGTTTTTCATCATTTTTGAAGATTTGTAAAAAATGACAAAATGACAAAAACGAAAGGTTATAGCCCATGTTTTTTGAAATTTTGAAAAAAAAAGTTAGCCTCGTTTCTCATCATTTTGGACCATGGGCTATAGCCCATATCGTACGGCATACTATAGCGCGCCGTTTTTCATCATTTTTGAAGATTTGAAAAAAATGACGAAATGACAAAAACGAAAGGTTATAGCCCATGTTTTTTGAAATTTTGAAAAAAAAACGTAGCCTCGTTTCTCATCATTTTGGACCATGGGCTATAGCCCATATCGTACGGCATACTATAGCGCGCCGTTTTTCATCATTTTTGAAGATTTGAAAAAAATGACGAAATGACAAAAACGATGGGTTATAGCCCATGTTTTTTGAAATTTTGAAAAAAAAGGTTAGCCTCGTTTCTCATCATTTTGGACCATGGGCTATAGCCCATATCGTACAGCATACTATAGCGCGCCGTTTTTCATCATTTTTGAAGATTTGAAAAAAATGACAAAATGACAAAAACGAAAGGTTATAGCCCATGTTTTTTGAAATTTTGAAAAAAAAAGTTAGCCTCGTTTCTCATCATTTTGGACCATGGGCTATAGCCCATATCGTACGGCATACTATAGCGCGCCGTTTTTCATCATTTTTGAAGATTTGAAAAAAATGACGAAATGACAAAAACGATGGGTTATAGCCCATGTTTTTTGAAATTTTGAAAAAAAAAGTTAGCCTCGTTTCTCATCATTTTGGACCATGGGCTATAGCCCATATCGTACGGCATACTATAGCGCGCCGTTTTTCATCATTTTTGAAGATTTGAAAAAAATGACGAAATGACAAAAACGAAAGGTTATAGCCCATGTTTTTTGAAATTTTGAAAAAAAAAGTTAGCCTCGTTTCTCATCATTTTGGACCATGGGCTATAGCCCATATCGTACGGCATACTATAGCGCGCCGTTTTTCATCATTTTTGAAGATTTGAAAAAAATGACGAAATGACAAAAACGAAAGGTTATAGCCCATGTTTTTTGAAATTTTGAAAAAAAAACTTAGCCTCGTTTCTCATCATTTTGGACCATGGGCTATAGCCCATATCGTACGGCATACTATAGCGCGCCGTTTTTCATCGTTTTTGAAGATTTGAAAAAAATGACGAAATGACAAAAACGATGGGTTATAGCCCATGTTTTTTGAAATTTTGAAAAAAAAAGTTAGCCTCGTTTCTCATCATTTTGGACCATGGGCTATAGCCCATATCGTACGGCATACTATAGCGCGCCGTTTTTCATCATTTTTGAAGATTTGTAAAAAATGACAAAATGACAAAAACGAAAGGTTATAGCCCATGTTTTTTGAAATTTTGAAAAAAAAAGTTAGCCTCGTTTCTCATCATTTTGGACCATGGGCTATAGCCCATATCGTACGGCATACTATAGCGCGCCGTTTTTCATCATTTTTGAAGATTTGAAAAAAATGACGAAATGACAAAAACGAAAGGTTATAGCCCATGTTTTTTGAAATTTTGAAAAAAAAACGTAGCCTCGTTTCTCATCATTTTGGACCATGGTCTATAGCCCATATCGTACGGCATACTATAGCGCGCCGTTTTTCATCATTTTTGAAGATTTGAAAAAAATGACGAAATGACAAAAACGATGGGTTATAGCCCATGTTTTTTGAAATTTTGAAAAAAAAAGTTAGCCTCGTTTCTCATCATTTTGGACCATGGGCTATAGCCCATATCGTACGGCATACTATAGCGCGCCGTTTTTCATCATTTTTGAAGATTTGTAAAAAATGACAAAATGACAAAAACGAAAGGTTATAGCCCATGTTTTTTGAAATTTTGAAAAAAAAAGTTAGCCTCGTTTCTCATCATTTTGGACCATGGGCTATAGCCCATATCGTACGGCATACTATAGCGCGCCGTTTTTCATCATTTTTGAAGATTTGAAAAAAATGACGAAATGACAAAAACGAAAGGTTATAGCCCATGTTTTTTGAAATTTTGAAAAAAAAACGTAGCCTCGTTTCTCATCATTTTGGACCATGGTCTATAGCCCATATCGTACGGCATACTATAGCGCGCCGTTTTTCATCATTTTTGAAGATTTGAAAAAAATGACGAAATGACAAAAACGATGGGTTATAGCCCATGTTTTTTGAAATTTTGAAAAAAAAAGTTAGCCTCGTTTCTCATCATTTTGGACCATGGGCTATAGCCCATATCGTACGGCATACTATAGCGCGCCGTTTTTAATCATTTTTGAAGATTTGAAAAAAATGACGAAATGACAAAAACGAAAGGTTATAGCCCATGTTTTTTGAAATTTTGAAAAAAAAAGTTAGCCTCGTTTCTCATCATTTTGGACCATGGGCTATAGCCCATATCGTACGGCATACTATAGCGCGCCGTTTTTCATCATTTTTAAAGATTTGAAAAAAATACGAAATGACAAAAACGATGGGTTATAGCCCATGTTTTTTGAAATTTTGAAAAAAAAAGTTAGCCTCGTTTCCCATCATTTTGGACCATGGGCTATAGCCCATATCGTACGGCATACTATAGCGCGCCGTTTTTCGTCATTTTTAAAGATTTGAAAAAAATTACGAAATGACAAAAACGATGGGTTATAGCCCATGTTTTTTGAAATTTTGAAAAAAAAACGTAGCCTCGTTTCTCATCATTTTGGACCATGGGCTATAGCCCATATCGTACGGCATACTATAGCGCGCCGTTTTTCATCATTTTTGAAGATTTGAAAAAAATGACGAAATGACAAAAACGATGGGTTATAGCCCATGTTTTTTGAAATTTTGAAAAAAAAAGTTAGCCTCGTTTCTCATCATTTTGGACCATGGGCTATAGCCCATATCGTACAGCATACTATAGCGCGCCGTTTTTCATCATTTTTGAAGATTTGAAAAAAATGACAAAATGACAAAAACGAAAGGTTATAGCCCATGTTTTTTGAAATTTTGAAAAAAAAAGTTAGCCTCGTTTCTCATCATTTTGGACCATGGGCTATAGCCCATATCGTACGGCATACTATAGCGCGCCGTTTTTCATCATTTTTGAAGATTTGAAAAAAATGACGAAATGACAAAAACGATGGGTTATAGCCCATGTTTTTTGAAATTTTGAAAAAAAAAGTTAGCCTCGTTTCTCATCATTTTGGACCATGGGCTATAGCCCATATCGTACGGCATACTATAGCGCGCCGTTTTTCATCATTTTTGAAGATTTGAAAAAAATGACGAAATGACAAAAACGAAAGGTTATAGCCCATGTTTTTTGAAATTTTGAAAAAAAAAGTTAGCCTCGTTTCTCATCATTTTGGACCATGGGCTATAGCCCATATCGTACGGCATACTATAGCGCGCCGTTTTTCATCATTTTTGAAGATTTGAAAAAAATGACGAAATGACAAAAACGAAAGGTTATAGCCCATGTTTTTTGAAATTTTGAAAAAAAAACTTAGCCTCGTTTCTCATCATTTTGGACCATGGGCTATAGCCCATATCGTACGGCATACTATAGCGCGCCGTTTTTCATCGTTTTTGAAGATTTGAAAAAAATGACGAAATGACAAAAACGATGGGTTATAGCCCATGTTTTTTGAAATTTTGAAAAAAAAAGTTAGCCTCGTTTCTCATCATTTTGGACCATGGGCTATAGCCCATATCGTACGGCATACTATAGCGCGCCGTTTTTCATCATTTTTGAAGATTTGTAAAAAATGACAAAATGACAAAAACGAAAGGTTATAGCCCATGTTTTTTGAAATTTTGAAAAAAAAAGTTAGCCTCGTTTCTCATCATTTTGGACCATGGGCTATAGCCCATATCGTACGGCATACTATAGCGCGCCGTTTTTCATCATTTTTGAAGATTTGAAAAAAATGACGAAATGACAAAAACGAAAGGTTATAGCCCATGTTTTTTGAAATTTTGAAAAAAAAACGTAGCCTCGTTTCTCATCATTTTGGACCATGGTCTATAGCCCATATCGTACGGCATACTATAGCGCGCCGTTTTTCATCATTTTTGAAGATTTGAAAAAAATGACGAAATGACAAAAACGAAAGGTTATAGCCCATGTTTTTTGAAATTTTGGAAAAAAAAGTTAGCCTCGTTTCTCATCATTTTGGACCATGGGCTATAGCCCATATCGTACGGCATACTATAGCGCGCCGTTTTTCATCATTTTTGAAGATTTGAAAAAAATGACGAAATGACAAAAACGATGGGTTATAGCCCATGTTTTTTGAAATTTTGAAAAAAAAAGTTAGCCTCGTTTCTCATCATTTTGGACCATGGGCTATAGCCCATATCGTACGGCATACTATAGCGCGCCGTTTTTCATCATTTTTGAAGATTTGAAAAAAATGACGAAATGACAAAAACGATGGGTTATAGCCCATGTTTTTTGAAATTTTGAAAAAAAAAGTTAGCCTCGTTTCTCATCATTTTGGACCATGGGCTATAGCCCATATCGTACGGCATACTATAGCGCGCCGTTTTCATCATTTTTAAAGATTTGAAAAAAATTACGAAATGACAAAAACGATGGGTTATAGCCCATGTTTTTTGAAATTTTGAAAAAAAAAGTTAGCCTCGTTTCTCATCATTTTGGACCATGGGCTATAGCCCATATCGTACGGCATACTATAGCGCGCCGTTTTTCATCATTTTTGAAGATTTGAAAAAAATGACGAAATGACAAAAACGAAAGGTTATAGCCCATGTTTTTTGAAATTTTGAAAAAAAAAGTTAGCCTCGTTTCTCATCATTTTGGACCATGGGCTATAGCCCATATCGTACGGCATACTATAGCGCGCCGTTTTTCATCATTTTTGAAGATTTGAAAAAAATGACGAAATGACAAAAACGAAAGGTTATAGCCCATGTTTTTTGAAATTTTGGAAAAAAAAGTTAGCCTCGTTTCTCATCATTTTGGACCATGGGCTATAGCCCATATCATACGGCATACTATAGCGCGCCGTTTTTCATCATTTTTAAAGATTTGAAAAAAATTACGAAATGACAAAAACGATGGGTTATAGCCCATGTTTTTTGAAATTTTGAAAAAAAAAGTTAGCCTCGTTTCTCATCATTTTGGACCATGGGCTATAGCCCATATCGTACGGCATACTATAGCGCGACGTTTTTCATCATTTTTAAAGATTTGAAAAAAATGACGAAATGACAAAAACGATGGGTTATAGCCCATGTTTTTTGAAATTTTGAAAAAAAAAGTTAGCCTCGTTTCTCATCATTTTGGACCATGGGCTATAGCCCATATCGTACGGCATACTATAGCGCGCCGTTTTTCATCCTTTTTGAAGATTTGAAAAAAATGACGAAATGACAAAAACGATGGGTTATTAGCCCATGTTTTTTGAAATTTTGAAAAAAAAAGTTAGCCTCGTTTCTCATCATTTTGGACCATGGGCTATAGCCCATATCGTACGGCATACTATAGCGCGCCGTTTTTCATCATTTTTGAAGATTTGAAAAAAATGACGAAATGACAAAAACGATGGGTTATAGCCCATGTTTTTTGAAATTTTGAAAAAAAAAGTTAGCCTCGTTTCTCATCATTTTGGACCATGGGCTATAGCCCATATCGTACGGCATACTATAGCGCGCCGTTTTTCATCATTTTTGAAGATTTGAAAAAAATGACGAAATGACAAAAACGAAAGGTTATAGCCCATGTTTTTTGAAATTTTGAAAAAAAAAGTTAGCCTCGTTTCTCATCATTTTGGACCATGGGCTATAGCCCATATCGTACGGCATACTATAGCGCGCCGTTTTTCATCATTTTTGAAGATTTGAAAAAAATGACGAAATGACAAAAACGAAAGGTTATAGCCCATGTTTTTTGAAATTTTGAAAAAAAAAGTTAGCCTCGTTTCTCATCATTTTGGACCATGGGCTATAGCCCATATCGTACGGCATACTATAGCGCGCCGTTTTTCATCATTTTTGAAGATTTGAAAAAAATGACGAAATGACAAAAACGAAAGGTTATAGCCCATGTTTTTTGAAATTTTGAAAAAAAAAGTTAGCCTCGTTTCTCATCATTTTGGACCATGGGCTATAGCCCATATCGTACGGCATTCTATAGCGCGCCGTTTTTCATCATTTTTTAAGATTTGAAAAAATTACGAAATGACAAAAACGAAAGGTTATAGCCCATGTTTTTTGAAATTTTGAAAAAAAAAGTTAGCCTCGTTTCTCATCATTTTGGACCATGGGCTATAGCCCATATCGTACGGCATACTATAGCGCGCCGTTTTTCATCATTTTTGAAGATTTGAAAAAAATGACGAAATGACAAAAACGAAAGGTTATAGCCCATGTTTTTTGAAATTTTGAAAAAAAAAGTTAGCCTCGTTTCTCATCATTTTGGACCATGGGCTATAGCCCATATCGTACGGCATACTATAGCGCGCCGTTTTTCATCATTTTTAAAGATTTGAAAAAATTACGAAATGACAAAAACGATGGGTTATAGCCCATGTTTTTTGAAATTTTGAAAAAAAAAGTTAGCCTCGTTTCTCATCATTTTGGACCATGGGCTATAGCCCATATCGTACGGCATACTATAGCGCGCCGTTTTTCATCATTTTTGAAGATTTGAAAAAAATGACGAAATGACAAAAACGAAAGGTTATAGCCCATGTTTTTTGAAATTTTGAAAAAAAAAGTTAGCCTCGTTTCTCATCATTTTGGACCATGGGCTATAGCCCATATCGTACGGCATTCTATAGCGCGCCGTTTTTCATCATTTTTTAAGATTTGAAAAAATTACGAAATGACAAAAACGAAAGGTTATAGCCCATGTTTTTTGAAATTTTGAAAAAAAAAGTTAGCCTCGTTTCTCATCATTTTGGACCATGGGCTATAGCCCATATCGTACGGCATACTATAGCGCGCCGTTTTTCATCATTTTTGAAGATTTGAAAAAAATGACGAAATGACAAAAACGAAAGGTTATAGCCCATGTTTTTTGAAATTTTGAAAAAAAAAGTTAGCCTCGTTTCTCATCATTTTGGACCATGGGCTATAGCCCATATCGTACGGCATACTATAGCGCGCCGTTTTTCATCATTTTTAAAGATTTGAAAAAAATTACGAAATGACAAAAACGATGGGTTATAGCCCATGTTTTTTGAAATTTTGAAAAAAAAAGTTAGCCTCGTTTCTCATCATTTTGGACCATGGGCTATAGCCCATATCGTACGGCATACTATAGCGCGCCGTTTTTCATCATTTTTGAAGATTTGAAAAAAATGACGAAATGACAAAAACGAAAGGTTATAGCCCATGTTTTTTTAAATTTTGAAAAAAAAAGTTAGCCTCGTTTCTCATCATTTTGGACCATGGGCTATAGCCCATATCGTACGGCATACTATAGCGCGCCGTTTTTCATCATTTTTGAAGATTTGAAAAAAATGACGAAATGACAAAAACGAAAGGTTATAGCCCATGTTTTTTGAAATTTTGAAAAAAAAAGTTAGCCTCGTTTCTCATCATTTTGGACCATGGGCTATAGCCCATATCGTACGGCATACTATAGCGCGCCGTTTTTCATCATTTTTGAAGATTTGGAAAAAATGACGAAATGACAAAAACAAAAGGTTATAGCCCATGTTTTTTGAAATTTTGAAAAAAAAGGTTAGCCTCGTTTCTCATCATTTTGGACCATGGGCTATAGCCCATATCGTACGGCATACTATAGCGCGCCGTTTTTCATCATTTTTGAAGATTTGAAAAAAATGACGAAATGACAAAAACGAAAGGTTATAGCCCATGTTTTTTGAAATTTTGGAAAAAAAAGTTAGCCTCGTTTCTCATCATTTTGGACCATGGGCTATAGCCCATATCGTACGGCATACTATAGCGCGCCGTTTTTCATCATTTTTGAAGATTTAAAAAAAATGACGAAATGACAAAAACGAAAGGTTATAGCCCATGTTTTTTGAAATTTTGGAAAAAAAAGTGAGCCTCGTTTCTTATCATTTTGGACCATGGGCTATAGCCCATATCGTACGGCATACTATAGCGCGCCGTTTTTCATCATTTTTAAAGATTTGAAAAAAATTACGAAATGACAAAAACGATGGGTTATAGCCCATGTTTTTTGAAATTTTGAAAAAAAAAGTTAGCCTCGTTTCTCATCATTTTGGACCATGGGCTATAGCCCATATCGTACGGCATACTATAGCGCGCCGTTTTTCATCATTTTTGAAGATTTGAAAAAAATGACGAAATGACAAAAACGAAAGGTTATAGCCCATGTTTTTTTTAATTTTGAAAAAAAAAGTTAGCCTCGTTTCTCATCATTTTGGACCATGGGCTATAGCCCATATCGTACGGCATACTATAGCGCGCCGTTTTTCATCATTTTTGAAGATTTAAAAAAAATGACGAAATGACAAAAACGAAAGGTTATAGCCCATGTTTTTTGAAATTTTGGAAAAAAAAGTTAGCCTCGTTTCTCATCATTTTGGACCATGGGCTATAGCCCATATCGTACGGCATACTATAGCGCGCCGTTTTTCATCATTTTTAAAGATTTGAAAAAAATTACGAAATGACAAAAACGATGGGTTATTGCCCATGTTTTTTGAAATTTTGAAAAAAAAAGTTAGCCTCGTTTCTCATCATTTTGGACCATGGGCTATAGCCCATATCGTACGGCATACTATAGCGCGCCGTTTTTCATCATTTTTGAAGATTTGAAAAAAATGACGAAATGACAAAAACGATGGGTTATAGCCCATGTTTTTTGAAATTTTGAAAAAAAAAGTTAGCCTCGTTTCTCATCATTTTGGACCATGGGCTATAGCCCATATCGTACGGCATACTATAGCGCGCCGTTTTTCATCATTTTTGAAGATTTTAAAAAAATGACAAAATGACAAAAACGAAAGGTTATAGCCCATGTTTTTTGAAATTTTGAAAAAAAAAGTTAGCCTCGTTTCTCATCATTTTGGACCATGGGCTATAGCCCATATCGTACGGCATACTATAGCGCGCCGTTTTTCATCATTTTTGAAGATTTGAAAAAAATGACGAAATGACAAAAACGATGGGTTATAGCCCATGTTTTTTGAAATTTTGAAAAAAAAGTTAGCCTCGTTTCTCATCATTTTGGACCATGGGCTATAGCCCATATCGTACGGCATACTATAGCGCGCCGTTTTTCATCATTTTTGAACATTTGAAAAAAATCACGAAATGACAAAAACAAAAGGTTATAGCCCATGTTTTTTGAAATTTTGAAAAAAAAAGTTAGCCTCGTTTCTTATCATTTTGGACCATGGGCTATAGCCCATATCGTACGGCATACTATAGCGCGCCGTTTTTCATCATTTTTGAAGATTTAAAAAAAATGACGAAATGACAAAAACGAAAGGTTATAGCCCATGTTTTTTGAAATTTTGAAAAAAAAAGTTAGCCTCGTTTCTCATCATTTTGGACCATGGGCTATAGCCCATATCGTACGGCATACTATAGCGCGCCGTTTTTCATCATTTTTGAAGATTTGAAAAAAATGACGAAATGACAAAAACGAAAGGTTATAGCCCATGTTTTTTGAAATTTTGAAAAAAAAAGTTAGCCTCGTTTCTCATCATTTTGGACCATGGGCTATAGCCCATATCGTACGGCATACTATAGCGCGCCGTTTTTCATCATTTTTGAAGATTTGAAAAAAATGACGAAATGACAAAAACGAAAGGTTATAGCCCATGTTTTTTGAAATTTTGAAAAAAAAAGTTAGCCTCGTTTCTCATCATTTTGGACCATGGGCTATAGCCCATATCATACGGCATACTATAGCGCGCCGTTTTTCATCATTTTTAAAGATTTGAAAAAAATTACGAAATGACAAAAACGATGGGTTATAGCCCATGTTTTTTGAAATTTTGAAAAAAAAAGTTAGCCTCGTTTCTCATCATTTTGGACCATGGGCTATAGCCCATATCGTACGGCATACTATAGCGCGACGTTTTTCATCATTTTTAAAGATTTGAAAAAAATGACGAAATGACAAAAACGATGGGTTATAGCCCATGTTTTTTGAAATTTTGAAAAAAAAAGTTAGCCTCGTTTCTCATCATTTTGGACCATGGGCTATAGCCCATATCGTACGGCATACTATAGCGCGCCGTTTTTCATCCTTTTTGAAGATTTGAAAAAAATGACGAAATGACAAAAACGAAAGGTTATAGCCCATGTTTTTTGAAATTTTGAAAAAAAAAGTTAGCCTCGTTTCTCATCATTTTGGACCATGGGCTATAGCCCATATCGTACGGCATACTATAGCGCGCCGTTTTTCATCATTTTTGAAGATTTGAAAAAAATGACGAAATGACAAAAACGAAAGGTTATAGCCCATGTTTTTTGAAATTTTGAAAAAAAAAGTTAGCCTCGTTTCTCATCATTTTGGACCATGGGCTATAGCCCATATCGTACGGCATACTATAGCGCGCCGTTTTTCATCATTTTTAAAGATTTGAAAAAAATTACGAAATGACAAAAACGATGGGTTATAGCCCATGTTTTTTGAAATTTTGAAAAAAAAAGTTAGCCTCGTTTCTCATCATTTTGGACCATGGGCTATAGCCCATATCGTACGGCATACTATAGCGCGCCGTTTTTCATCATTTTTGAAGATTTGAAAAAAATGACGAAATGACAAAAACGAAAGGTTATAGCCCATGTTTTTTTAAATTTTGAAAAAAAAAGTTAGCCTCGTTTCTCATCATTTTGGACCATGGGCTATAGCCCATATCGTACGGCATACTATAGCGCGCCGTTTTTCATCATTTTTGAAGATTTGAAAAAAATGACGAAATGACAAAAACGAAAGGTTATAGCCCATGTTTTTTGAAATTTTGAAAAAAAAAGTTAGCCTCGTTTCTCATCATTTTGGACCATGGGCTATAGCCCATATCGTACGGCATACTATAGCGCGCCGTTTTTCGTCATTTTTGAAGATTTGGAAAAAATGACGAAATGACAAAAACAAAAGGTTATAGCCCATGTTTTTTGAAATTTTGAAAAAAAAGGTTAGCCTCGTTTCTCATCATTTTGGACCATGGGCTATAGCCCATATCGTACGGCATACTATAGCGCGCCGTTTTTCATCATTTTTGAAGATTTGAAAAAAATGACGAAATGACAAAAACGAAAGGTTATAGCCCATGTTTTTTGAAATTTTGGAAAAAAAAGTTAGCCTCGTTTCTCATCATTTTGGACCATGGGCTATAGCCCATATCGTACGGCATACTATAGCGCGCCGTTTTTCATCATTTTTGAAGATTTAAAAAAAATGACGAAATGACAAAAACGAAAGGTTATAGCCCATGTTTTTTGAAATTTTGGAAAAAAAAGTGAGCCTCGTTTCTTATCATTTTGGACCATGGGCTATAGCCCATATCGTACGGCATACTATAGCGCGCCGTTTTTCATCATTTTTAAAGATTTGAAAAAAATTACGAAATGACAAAAACGATGGGTTATAGCCCATGTTTTTTGAAATTTTGAAAAAAAAAGTTAGCCTCGTTTCTCATCATTTTGGACCATGGGCTATAGCCCATATCGTACGGCATACTATAGCGCGCCGTTTTTCATCATTTTTGAAGATTTGAAAAAAATGACGAAATGACAAAAACGAAAGGTTATAGCCCATGTTTTTTTTAATTTTGAAAAAAAAAGTTAGCCTCGTTTCTCATCATTTTGGACCATGGGCTATAGCCCATATCGTACGGCATACTATAGCGCGCCGTTTTTCATCATTTTTGAAGATTTAAAAAAAATGACGAAATGACAAAAACGAAAGGTTATAGCCCATGTTTTTTGAAATTTTGGAAAAAAAAGTTAGCCTCGTTTCTCATCATTTTGGACCATGGGCTATAGCCCATATCGTACGGCATACTATAGCGCGCCGTTTTTCATCATTTTTAAAGATTTGAAAAAAATTACGAAATGACAAAAACGATGGGTTATTGCCCATGTTTTTTGAAATTTTGAAAAAAAAAGTTAGCCTCGTTTCTCATCATTTTGGACCATGGGCTATAGCCCATATCGTACGGCATACTATAGCGCGCCGTTTTTCATCATTTTTGAAGATTTGAAAAAAATGACGAAATGACAAAAACGATGGGTTATAGCCCATGTTTTTTGAAATTTTGAAAAAAAAAGTTAGCCTCGTTTCTCATCATTTTGGACCATGGGCTATAGCCCATATCGTACGGCATACTATAGCGCGCCGTTTTTCATCATTTTTGAAGATTTTAAAAAAATGACAAAATGACAAAAACGAAAGGTTATAGCCCATGTTTTTTGAAATTTTGAAAAAAAAAGTTAGCCTCGTTTCTCATCATTTTGGACCATGGGCTATAGCCCATATCGTACGGCATACTATAGCGCGCCGTTTTTCATCATTTTTGAAGATTTGAAAAAAATGACGAAATGACAAAAACGATGGGTTATAGCCCATGTTTTTTGAAATTTTGAAAAAAAAGTTAGCCTCGTTTCTCATCATTTTGGACCATGGGCTATAGCCCATATCGTACGGCATACTATAGCGCGCCGTTTTTCATCATTTTTGAACATTTGAAAAAAATCACGAAATGACAAAAACAAAAGGTTATAGCCCATGTTTTTTGAAATTTTGAAAAAAAAAGTTAGCCTCGTTTCTTATCATTTTGGACCATGGGCTATAGCCCATATCGTACGGCATACTATAGCGCGCCGTTTTTCATCATTTTTGAAGATTTAAAAAAAATGACGAAATGACAAAAACGAAAGGTTATAGCCCATGTTTTTTGAAATTTTGAAAAAAAAAGTTAGCCTCGTTTCTCATCATTTTGGACCATGGGCTATAGCCCATATCGTACGGCATACTATAGCGCGCCGTTTTTCATCATTTTTGAAGATTTGAAAAAAATGACGAAATGACAAAAACGAAAGGTTATAGCCCATGTTTTTTGAAATTTTGAAAAAAAAAGTTAGCCTCGTTTCTCATCATTTTGGACCATGGGCTATAGCCCATATCGTACGGCATACTATAGCGCGCCGTTTTTCATCATTTTTGAAGATTTGAAAAAAATGACGAAATGACAAAAACGAAAGGTTATAGCCCATGTTTTTTGAAATTTTGAAAAAAAAAGTTAGCCTCGTTTCTCATCATTTTGGACCATGGGCTATAGCCCATATCATACGGCATACTATAGCGCGCCGTTTTTCATCATTTTTAAAGATTTGAAAAAAATTACGAAATGACAAAAACGATGGGTTATAGCCCATGTTTTTTGAAATTTTGAAAAAAAAAGTTAGCCTCGTTTCTCATCATTTTGGACCATGGGCTATAGCCCATATCGTACGGCATACTATAGCGCGACGTTTTTCATCATTTTTAAAGATTTGAAAAAAATGACGAAATGACAAAAACGATGGGTTATAGCCCATGTTTTTTGAAATTTTGAAAAAAAAAGTTAGCCTCGTTTCTCATCATTTTGGACCATGGGCTATAGCCCATATCGTACGGCATACTATAGCGCGCCGTTTTTCATCCTTTTTGAAGATTTGAAAAAAATGACGAAATGACAAAAACGATGGGTTATAGCCCATGTTTTTTGAAATTTTGAAAAAAAAAGTTAGCCTCGTTTCTCATCATTTTGGACCATGGGCTATAGCCCATATCGTACGGCATACTATAGCGCGCCGTTTTTCATCATTTTTGAAGATTTGAAAAAAATGACGAAATGACAAAAACGAAAGGTTATAGCCCATGTTTTTTGAAATTTTGAAAAAAAAAGTAAGCCTCGTTTCTCATCATTTTGGACCATGGGCTATAGCCCATATCGTACGGCATACTATAGCGCGCCGTTTTTCATCATTTTTGAAGATTTGAAAAAAATGACGAAATGACAAAAACGAAAGGTTATAGCCCATGTTTTTGAAATTTTGAAAAAAAAAGTTAGCCTCGTTTCTCATCATTTTGGACCATGGGCTATAGCCCATATCGTACGGCATACTATAGCGCGCCGTTTTTCATCATTTTTGAAGATTTGAAAAAAATGACGAAATGACAAAAACGAAAGGTTATAGCCCATGTTTTTTGAAATTTTGAAAAAAAAAGTTAGCCTCGTTTCTCATCATTTTGGACCATGGGCTATAGCCCATATCGTACGGCATTCTATAGCGCGCCGTTTTTCATCATTTTTTAAGATTTGAAAAAATTACGAAATGACAAAAACGAAAGGTTATAGCCCATGTTTTTTGAAATTTTGAAAAAAAAAGTTAGCCTCGTTTCTCATCATTTTGGACCATGGGCTATAGCCCATATCGTACGGCATACTATAGCGCGCCGTTTTTCATCATTTTTGAAGATTTGAAAAAAATTACGAAATGACAAAAACGAAAGGTTATAGCCCATGTTTTTTTAAATTTTGAAAAAAAAAGTTAGCCTCGTTTCTCATCATTTTGGACCATGGGCTATAGCCCATATCGTACGGCATACTATAGCGCGCCGTTTTTCATCCTTTTTGAAGATTTGAAAAAAATGACGAAATGAAAAAACGAAAGGTTATAGCCCATGTTTTTTGAAATTTTGAAAAAAAAAGTTAGCCTCGTTTCTCATCATTTTGGACCATGGGCTATAGCCCATATCGTACGGCATACTATAGCGCGCCGTTTTTCATCATTTTTAAAGATTTGAAAAAAATTACGAAATGACAAAAACGATGGGTTATAGCCCATGTTTTTTGAAATTTTGAAAAAAAAAGTTAGCCTCGTTTCTCATCATTTTGGACCATGGGCTATAGCCCATATCGTACGGCATACTATAGCGCGCCGTTTTCATCATTTTTAAAGATTTGAAAAAAATTACGAAATGACAAAAACGATGGGTTATAGCCCATGTTTTTTGAAATTTTGAAAAAAGAAGTTAGCCTCGTTTCTCATCATTTTGGACCATGGGCTATAGCCCATATCGTACGGCATACTATAGCGCGCCGTTTTTCATCATTTTTGAAGATTTGAAAAAAATGACGAAATGACAAAAACGAAAGGTTATAGCCCATGTTTTTTGAAATTTTGAAAAAAAAAGTTAGCCTCGTTTCTCATCATTTTGGACCATGGGCTATAGCCCATATCGTACGGCATACTATAGCGCGCCGTTTTTCATCATTTTTGAAGATTTGAAAAAAATGACGAAATGACAAAAACGAAAGGTTATAGCCCATGTTTTTTGAAATTTTGAAAAAAAAAGTTAGCCTCGTTTCTCATCATTTTGGACCATGGGCTATAGCCCATATCGTACGGCATACTATAGCGCGCCGTTTTTCATCATTTTTGAAGATTTGAAAAAAATGACGAAATGACAAAAACGAAAGGTTATAGCCCATGTTTTTTGAAATTTTGAAAAAGAAAGTTAGCCTCGTTTCTCATCATTTTGCCATGGGCTATAGCCCATATCGTACGGCATACTATAGCGCGCCGTTTTTCATCATTTTTAAAGATTTGAAAAAAATTACGAAATGACAAAAACGATGGGTTATAGCCCATGTTTTTTGAAATTTTGAAAAAAAAAGTTAGCCTCGTTTCTCATCATTTTGGACCATGGGCTATAGCCCATATCGTACGGCATACTATAGCGCGACGTTTTTCATCATTTTTAAAGATTTGAAAAAAATGACAAAATGACAAAAACGATGGGTTATAGCCCATGTCTTTTGAAATTTTGAAAAAAAAAGTTAGCCTCGTTTCTCATCATTTTGGACCATGGGCTATAGCCCATATCGTACGGCATACTATAGCGCGCCGTTTTTCATCATTTTTGAAGATTTGAAAAAAATGACGGCATACTATAGCGCGCCGTTTTTCATCATTTTTAAAGATTTGAAAAAAATTACGAAATGACAAAAACGATGGGTTATAGCCCATGTTTTTTGAAATTTTGAAAAAAAAAGTTAGCCTCGTTTCTCATCATTTTGGACCATGGGCTATAGCCCATATCGTACGGCATACTATAGCGCGACGTTTTTCATCATTTTTAAAGATTTGAAAAAAATGACAAAATGACAAAAACGATGGGTTATAGCCCATGTCTTTTGAAATTTTGAAAAAAAAAGTTAGCCTCGTTTCTCATCATTTTGGACCATGGGCTATAGCCCATATCGTACGGCATACTATAGCGCGCCGTTTTTCATCATTTTTGAAGATTTGAAAAAAATGACGAAATGACAAAAACAATGGGTTATAGCCCATGTTTTTTGAAATTTTGAAAAAAAAAGTTAGCCTCGTTTCTCATCATTTTGGACCATGGGCTATAGCCCATATCGTACGGCATACTATAGCGCGCCGTTTTTCATCATTTTTGAAGATTTAAAAAAAATGACGAAATGACAAAAACGATGGGTTATAGCCCATGTTTTTTGAAATTTTGAAAAAAAAAGTTAGCCTCGTTTCTCATCATTTTGGACCATGGGCTATAGCCCATATCGTACGGCATACTATAGCGCGCCGTTTTTCATCATTTTTGAAGATTTGAAAAAAATGACGAAATGACAAAAACTAAAGGTTATAGCCCATGTTTTTTGAAATTTTGAAAAAAAAAGTTAGCCTCGTTTCTCATCATTTTGGACCATGGGCTATAGCCCATATCGTACGGCATACTATAGCGCGCCGTTTTTCATCATTTTTGAAGATTTGAAAAAAATGACGAAATGACAAAAACGATGGGTTATAGCCCATGTTTTTTGAAATTTTGAAAAAAAAAGTTAGCCTCGTTTCTCATCATTTTGGACCATGGGCTATAGCCCATATCGTACGGCATACTATAGCGCGCCGTTTTTCATCATTTTTGAAGATTTGAAAAAAATGACGAAATGACAAAAACGATGGGTTATAGCCCATGTTTTTTGAAATTTTGAAAAAAAAAGTTAGCCTCGTTTCTCATCATTTTGGACCATGGGCTATAGCCCATATCGTACGGCATACTATAGCGCGCCGTTTTTCATCATTTTTAAAGATTTGAAAAAAATGACGAAATGACAAAAACGATGGGTTATAGCCCATGTTTTTTGAAATTTTGAAAAAAAAAGTTAGCCTCGTTTCTCATCATTTTGGACCATGGGCTATAGCCCATATCGTACGGCATACTATAGCGCGCCGTTTTTCATCCTTTTTGAAGATTTGAAAAAAATGACGAAATGACAAAAACGATGGGTTATTAGCCCATGTTTTTTGAAATTTTGAAAAAAAAAGTTAGCCTCGTTTCTCATCATTTTGGACCATGGGCTATAGCCCATATCGTACGGCATACTATAGCGCGCCGTTTTTCATCATTTTTGAAGATTTGAAAAAAATGACGAAATGACAAAAACGATGGGTTATAGCCCATGTTTTTTGAAATTTTGAAAAAAAAAGTTAGCCTCGTTTCTCATCATTTTGGACCATGGGCTATAGCCCATATCGTACGGCATACTATAGCGCGCCGTTTTTCATCATTTTTGAAGATTTGAAAAAAATGACGAAATGACAAAAACGAAAGGTTATAGCCCATGTTTTTTGAAATTTTGAAAAAAAAAGTTAGCCTCGTTTCTCATCATTTTGGACCATGGGCTATAGCCCATATCGTACGGCATACTATAGCGCGCCGTTTTTCATCATTTTTGAAGATTTGAAAAAAATGACGAAATGACAAAAACGAAAGGTTATAGCCCATGTTTTTTGAAATTTTGAAAAAGAAAGTTAGCCTCGTTTCTCATCATTTTGGACCATGGGCTATAGCCCATATCGTACGGCATTCTATAGCGCGCCGTTTTTCATCATTTTTTAAGATTTGAAAAAATGACGAAATGACAAAAACGAAAGGTTATAGCCCATGTTTTTTGAAATTTTGAAAAAAAAAGTTAGCCTCGTTTCTCATCATTTTGGACCATGGGCTATAGCCCATATCGTACGGCATACTATAGCGCGCCGTTTTTCATCATTTTTAAAGATTTGAAAAAAATTACGAAATGACAAAAACGATGGGTTATAGCCCATGTTTTTTGAAATTTTGAAAAAAAAAGTTAGCCTCGTTTCTCATCATTTTGGACCATGGGCTATAGCCCATATCGTACGGCATACTATAGCGCGCCGTTTTTCATCATTTTTGAAGATTTGAAAAAAATGACGAAATGACAAAAACGAAAGGTTATAGCCCATGTTTTTTTAAATTTTGAAAAAAAAAGTTAGCCTCGTTTCTCATCATTTTGGACCATGGGCTATAGCCCATATCGTACGGCATACTATAGCGCGCCGTTTTTCATCATTTTTGAAGATTTGAAAAAAATGACGAAATGACAAAAACGAAAGGTTATAGCCCATGTTTTTTGAAATTTTGAAAAAAAAAGTTAGCCTCGTTTCTCATCATTTTGGACCATGGGCTATAGCCCATATCGTACGGCATACTATAGCGCGCCGTTTTTCATCATTTTTGAAGATTTGGAAAAAATGACGAAATGACAAAAACAAAAGGTTATAGCCCATGTTTTTTGAAATTTTGAAAAAAAAGGTTAGCCTCGTTTCTCATCATTTTGGACCATGGGCTATAGCCCATATCGTACGGCATACTATAGCGCGCCGTTTTTCATCATTTTTGAAGATTTGAAAAAAATGACGAAATGACAAAAACGAAAGGTTATAGCCCATGTTTTTTGAAATTTTGGAAAAAAAAGTTAGCCTCGTTTCTCATCATTTTGGACCATGGGCTATAGCCCATATCGTACGGCATACTATAGCGCGCCGTTTTCCATCATTTTTGAAGATTTAAAAAAAATGACGAAATGACAAAAACGAAAGGTTATAGCCCATGTTTTTTGAAATTTTGGAAAAAAAAGTGAGCCTCGTTTCTTATCATTTTGGACCATGGGCTATAGCCCATATCGTACGGCATACTATAGCGCGCCGTTTTTCATCATTTTTAAAGATTTGAAAAAAATTACGAAATGACAAAAACGATGGGTTATAGCCCATGTTTTTTGAAATTTTGAAAAAAAAAGTTAGCCTCGTTTCTCATCATTTTGGACCATGGGCTATAGCCCATATCGTACGGCATACTATAGCGCGCCGTTTTTCATCATTTTTGAAGATTTGAAAAAAATGACGAAATGACAAAAACGAAAGGTTATAGCCCATGTTTTTTTTAATTTTGAAAAAAAAAGTTAGCCTCGTTTCTCATCATTTTGGACCATGGGCTATAGCCCATATCGTACGGCATACTATAGCGCGCCGTTTTTCATCATTTTTGAAGATTTAAAAAAAATGACGAAATGACAAAAACGAAAGGTTATAGCCCATGTTTTTTGAAATTTTGGAAAAAAAAGTTAGCCTCGTTTCTCATCATTTTGGACCATGGGCTATAGCCCATATCGTACGGCATACTATAGCGCGCCGTTTTTCATCATTTTTAAAGATTTGAAAAAAATTACGAAATGACAAAAACGATGGGTTATTGCCCATGTTTTTTGAAATTTTGAAAAAAAAAGTTAGCCTCGTTTCTCATCATTTTGGACCATGGGCTATAGCCCATATCGTACGGCATACTATAGCGCGCCGTTTTTCATCATTTTTGAAGATTTGAAAAAAATGACGAAATGACAAAAACGATGGGTTATAGCCCATGTTTTTTGAAATTTTGAAAAAAAAAGTTAGCCTCGTTTCTCATCATTTTGGACCATGGGCTATAGCCCATATCGTACGGCATACTATAGCGTGCCGTTTTTCATCATTTTTGAAGATTTTAAAAAAATGACAAAATGACAAAAACGAAAGGTTATAGCCCATGTTTTTTGAAATTTTGAAAAAAAAAGTTAGCCTCGTTTCTCATCATTTTGGACCATGGGCTATAGCCCATATCGTACGGCATACTATAGCGCGCCGTTTTTCATCATTTTTGAAGATTTGAAAAAAATGACGAAATGACAAAAACGATGGGTTATAGCCCATGTTTTTTGAAATTTTGAAAAAAAAGTTAGCCTCGTTTCTCATCATTTTGGACCATGGGCTATAGCCCATATCGTACGGCATACTATAGCGCGCCGTTTTTCATCATTTTTGAACATTTGAAAAAAATCACGAAATGACAAAAACAAAAGGTTATAGCCCATGTTTTTTGAAATTTTGAAAAAAAAAGTTAGCCTCGTTTCTCATCATTTTGGACCATGGGCTATAGCCCATATCGTACGGCATACTATAGCGCGCCGTTTTTCATCATTTTTGAAGATTTAAAAAAAATGACGAAATGACAAAAACGAAAGGTTATAGCCCATGTTTTTTGAAATTTTGAAAAAAAAAGTTAGCCTCGTTTCTCATCATTTTGGACCATGGGCTATAGCCCATATCGTACGGCATACTATAGCGCGCCGTTTTTCATCATTTTTGAAGATTTGAAAAAAATGACGAAATGACAAAAACGAAAGGTTATAGCCCATGTTTTTTGAAATTTTGAAAAAAAAAGTTAGCCTCGTTTCTCATCATTTTGGACCATGGGCTATAGCCCATATCGTACGGCATACTATAGCGCGCCGTTTTTCATCATTTTTGAAGATTTGAAAAAAATGACGAAATGACAAAAACGAAAGGTTATAGCCCATGTTTTTTGAAATTTTGAAAAAAAAAGTTAGCCTCGTTTCTCATCATTTTGGACCATGGGCTATAGCCCATATCATACGGCATACTATAGCGCGCCGTTTTTCATCATTTTTAAAGATTTGAAAAAAATTACGAAATGACAAAAACGATGGGTTATAGCCCATGTTTTTTGAAATTTTGAAAAAAAAAGTTAGCCTCGTTTCTCATCATTTTGGACCATGGGCTATAGCCCATATCGTACGGCATACTATAGCGCGACGTTTTTCATCATTTTTAAAGATTTGAAAAAAATGACGAAATGACAAAAACGATGGGTTATAGCCCATGTTTTTTGAAATTTTGAAAAAAAAAGTTAGCCTCGTTTCTCATCATTTTGGACCATGGGCTATAGCCCATATCGTACGGCATACTATAGCGCGCCGTTTTTCATCCTTTTTGAAGATTTGAAAAAAATGACGAAATGACAAAAACGATGGGTTATTAGCCCATGTTTTTTGAAATTTTGAAAAAAAAAGTTAGCCTCGTTTCTCATCATTTTGGACCATGGGCTATAGCCCATATCGTACGGCATACTATAGCGCGCCGTTTTTCATCATTTTTGAAGATTTGAAAAAAATGACGAAATGACAAAAACGATGGGTTATAGCCCATGTTTTTTGAAATTTTGAAAAAAAAAGTTAGCCTCGTTTCTCATCATTTTGGACCATGGGCTATAGCCCATATCGTACGGCATACTATAGCGCGCCGTTTTTCATCATTTTTGAAGATTTGAAAAAAATGACGAAATGACAAAAACGAAAGGTTATAGCCCATGTTTTTTGAAATTTTGAAAAAAAAAGTTAGCCTCGTTTCTCATCATTTTGGACCATGGGCTATAGCCCAAATCGTACGGCATACTATAGCGCGCCGTTTTTCATCATTTTTGAAGATTTGAAAAAAATGACGAAATGACAAAAACGAAAGGTTATAGCCCATGTTTTTTGAAATTTTGAAAAAAAAAGTTAGCCTCGTTTCTCATCATTTTGGACCATGGGCTATAGCCCATATCGTACGGCATACTATAGCGCGCCGTTTTTCATCATTTTTGAAGATTTGAAAAAAATGACGAAATGACAAAAACGAAAGGTTATAGCCCATGTTTTTTGAAATTTTGAAAAAAAAAGTTAGCCTCGTTTCTCATCATTTTGGACCATGGGCTATAGCCCATATCGTACGGCATTCTATAGCGCGCCGTTTTTCATCATTTTTTAAGATTTGAAAAAATTACGAAATGACAAAAACGAAAGGTTATAGCCCATGTTTTTTGAAATTTTGAAAAAAAAAGTTAGCCTCGTTTCTCATCATTTTGGACCATGGGCTATAGCCCATATCGTACGGCATACTATAGCGCGCCGTTTTTCATCATTTTTGAAGATTTGAAAAAAATGACGAAATGACAAAAACGAAAGGTTATAGCCCATGTTTTTTTAAATTTTGAAAAAAAAAGTTAGCCTCGTTTCTCATCATTTTGGACCATGGGCTATAGCCCATATCGTACGGCATACTATAGCGCGCCGTTTTTCATCATTTTTGAAGATTTGAAAAAAATGACGAAATGAAAAAACGAAAGGTTATAGCCCATGTTTTTTGAAATTTTGAAAAAAAAAGTTAGCCTCGTTTCTCATCATTTTGGACCATGGGCTATAGCCCATATCGTACGGCATACATATAGCGCGCCGTTTTTCATCATTTTTAAAGATTTGAAAAAAATTACGAAATGACAAAAACGATGGGTTATAGCCCATGTTTTTTGAAATTTTGAAAAAAAAAGTTAGCCTCGTTTCTCATCATTTTGGACCATGGGCTATAGCCCATATCGTACGGCATACTATAGCGCGCCGTTTTCATCATTTTTAAAGATTTGAAAAAAATTACGAAATGACAAAAACGATGGGTTATAGCCCATGTTTTTTGAAATTTTGAAAAAAGAAGTTAGCCTCGTTTCTCATCATTTTGGACCATGGGCTATAGCCCATATCGTACGGCATACTATAGCGCGCCGTTTTTCATCATTTTTGAAGATTTGAAAAAAATGACGAAATGACAAAAACGAAAGGTTATAGCCCATGTTTTTTGAAATTTTGAAAAAAAAAGTTAGCCTCGTTTCTCATCATTTTGGACCATGGGCTATAGCCCATATCGTACGGCATACTATAGCGCGCCGTTTTTCATCATTTTTGAAGATTTGAAAAAAATGACGAAATGACAAAAACGAAAGGTTATAGCCCATGTTTTTTGAAATTTTGAAAAAAAAAGTTAGCCTCGTTTCTCATCATTTTGGACCATGGGCTATAGCCCATATCGTACGGCATACTATAGCGCGCCGTTTTTCATCATTTTTGAAGATTTGAAAAAAATGACGAAATGACAAAAACGAAAGGTTATAGCCCATGTTTTTTGAAATTTTGAAAAAGAAAGTTAGCCTCGTTTCTCATCATTTTGGACCATGGGCTATAGCCCATATCGTACGGCATACTATAGCGCGCCGTTTTTCATCATTTTTAAAGATTTGAAAAAAATTACGAAATGACAAAAACGATGGGTTATAGCCCATGTTTTTTGAAATTTTGAAAAAAAAAGTTAGCCTCGTTTCTCATCATTTTGGACCATGGGCTATAGCCCATATCGTACGGCATACTATAGCGCGACGTTTTTCATCATTTTTAAAGATTTGAAAAAAATGACAAAATGACAAAAACGATGGGTTATAGCCCATGTCTTTTGAAATTTTGAAAAAAAAAGTTAGCCTCGTTTCTCATCATTTTGGACCATGGGCTATAGCCCATATCGTACGGCATACTATAGCGCGCCGTTTTTCATCATTTTTGAAGATTTGAAAAAAATGACGAAATGACAAAAACAATGGGTTATAGCCCATGTTTTTTGAAATTTTGAAAAAAAAAGTTAGCCTCGTTTCTCATCATTTTGGACCATGGGCTATAGCCCATATCGTACGGCATACTATAGCGCGCCGTTTTTCATCATTTTTGAAGATTTAAAAAAAATGACGAAATGACAAAAACGATGGGTTATAGCCCATGTTTTTTGAAATTTTGAAAAAAAAAGTTAGCCTCGTTTCTCATCATTTTGGACCATGGGCTATAGCCCATATCGTACGGCATACTATAGCGCGCCGTTTTTCATCATTTTTGAAGATTTGAAAAAAATGACGAAATGACAAAAACTAAAGGTTATAGCCCATGTTTTTTGAAATTTTGAAAAAAAAAGTTAGCCTCGTTTCTCATCATTTTGGACCATGGGCTATAGCCCATATCGTACGGCATACTATAGCGCGCCGTTTTTCATCATTTTTGAAGATTTGAAAAAAATGACGAAATGACAAAAACGATGGGTTATAGCCCATGTTTTTTGAAATTTTGAAAAAAAAAGTTAGCCTCGTTTCTCATCATTTTGGACCATGGGCTATAGCCCATATCGTACGGCATACTATAGCGCGCCGTTTTTCATCATTTTTGAAGATTTGAAAAAAATGACGAAATGACAAAAACGATGGGTTATAGCCCATGTTTTTTGAAATTTTGAAAAAAAAAGTTAGCCTCGTTTCTCATCATTTTGGACCATGGGCTATAGCCCATATCGTACGGCATTCTATAGCGCGCCGTTTTTCATAATTTTTAAAGATTTGAAAAAATTACGAAATGACAAAAACGAAAGGTTATAGCCCATGTTTTTTGAAATTTTGAAAAAAAAAGTTAGCCTCGTTTCTCATCATTTTGGACCATGGGCTATAGCCCATATCGTACGGCATACTATAGCGCGCCGTTTTTCATCATTTTTGAAGATTTGAAAAAAATGACGAAATGACAAAAACGAAAGGTTATAGCCCATGTTTTTTTAAATTAAAAAAAAAAAAAGTTAGCCTCGTTTCTCATCATTTTGGACCATGGGCTATAGCCCATATCGTACGGCATACTATAGCGCGCCGTTTTTCATCATTTTTGAAGATTTGAAAAAAATGACGAAATGACAAAAACGAAAGGTTATAGCCCATGTTTTTTGAAATTTTGAAAAAAAAGTTAGCCTCGTTTCTCATCATTTTGGACCATGGGCTATAGCCCATATCGTACGGCATACTATAGCGCGCCGTTTTTCATCATTTTTGAAGATTTAAAAAAAATGACAAAATGACAAAAACGAAAGGTTATAGCCCATGTTTTTGAAATTTTGAAAAAAAAAGTTAGCCTCGTTTCTCATCATTTTGGACCATGGGCTATAGCCCATATCGTACGGCATACTATAGCGGGCCGTTTTACATCATTTTTGAAGATTTGAAAAAAATGACGAAATGACAAAAACGAAAGGTTATAGCCCATGTTTTTTGAAATTTTGAAAAAAAAAGTTAGCCTCGTTTCTCATCATTTTGGACCATGGGCTATAGCCCATATCGTACGGCATACTATAGCGCGCCGTTTTTCATCATTTTTGAAGATTTGAAAAAAATGACGAAATGACAAAAACGAAAGGTTATAGCCCATGTTTTTTGAAATTTCGAAAAAAAAAGTTAGCCTCGTTTCTCATCATTTTGGACCATGGGCTAAAGCCCATATCGTACGGCATACTATAGCGCGCCGTTTTTCATCATTTTTGAAGATTTGAAAAAATGACAAAATGACAAAAACGAAAGGTTATAGCCCATGTTTTTTGAAATTTTGAAAAAAAAAGTTAGCCTCGTTTCTCATCATTTTGGACCATGGGCTATAGCCCATATCGTACGGCATTCTATAGCGCGCCGTTTTTCATCATTTTTAAAGATTTGAAAAAAATTACGAAATGACAAAAACGAAAGGTTATAGCCCATGTTTTTTGAAATTTTGAAAAAAAAAGTTAGCCTCGTTTCTCATCATTTTGGACCATGGGCTATAGCCCATATCGTACGGCATACTATAGCGCGCCGTTTTTCATCATTTTTGAAGATTTGAAAAAAATGACGAAATGACAAAAACGAAAGGTTATAGCCCATGTTTTTTGAAATTTTGAAAAAAAAAGTTAGCCTCGTTTCTCATCATTTTGGACCATGGGCTATAGCCCATATCGTACGGCATACTATAGCGCGCCGTTTTTCATCATTTTTGAAGATTTGAAAAAAATGACGAAATGACAAAAACGAAAGGTTATAGCCCATGTTTTTTGAAATTTTGAAAAAAAAAGTTAGCCTCGTTTCTCATCATTTTGGACCATGGGCTATAGCCCATATCGTACGGCATACTATAGCGCGCCGTTTTTCATCATTTTTGAAGATTTGAAAAAAATGACGAAATGACAAAAACGAAAGGTTATAGCCCATGTTTTTTGAAATTTTGAAAAAAAAAGTTAGCCTCGTTTCTCATCATTTTGGACCATGGGCTATAGCCCATATCGTACGGCATACTATAGCGCGCCGTTTTTCATCATTTTTGAAGATTTGAAAAAAATGACGAAATGACAAAAACGAAAGGTTATAGCCCATGTTTTTTGAAATTTTGAAAAAAAAAGTTAGCCTCGTTTCTCATCATTTTGGACCATGGGCTATAGCCCATATCGTACGGCATACTATAGCGCGCCGTTTTTCATCATTTTTGAAGATTTGAAAAAAATGACGAAATGACAAAAACGAAAGGTTATAGCCCATGTTTTTTGAAATTTTGAAAAAAAAAGGTTAGCCTCGTTTCTCATCATTTTGGACCATGGGCTAAAGCCCATATCGTACGGCATACTATAGCGCGCCGTTTTTCATCATTTTTGAAGATTTGAAAAAATGACAAAATGACAAAAACGAAAGGTTATAGCCCATGTTTTTTGAAATTTTGAAAAAAAAAGTTAGCCTCGTTTCTCATCATTTTGGACCATGGGCTATAGCCCATATCGTACGGCATTCTATAGCGCGCCGTTTTTCATCATTTTTAAAGATTTGAAAAAAATTACGAAATGACAAAAACGAAAGGTTATAGCCCATGTTTTTTGAAATTTTGAAAAAAAAAGTTAGCCTCGTTTCTCATCATTTTGGACCATGGGCTATAGCCCATATCGTACGGCATTCTATAGCGCGCCGTTTTTCATCATTTTTAAAGATTTGAAAAAAATTACGAAATGACAAAAACGAAAGGTTATAGCCCATGTTTTTTGAAATTTTGAAAAAAAAAGTTAGCCTCGTTTCTCATCATTTTGGACCATGGGCTATAGCCCATATCGTACGGCATACTATAGCGCGCCGTTTTTCATCATTTTTGAAGATTTGAAAAAAATGACGAAATGACAAAAACGAAAGGTTATAGCCCATGTTTTTTGAAATTTCGAAAAAAAAAGTTAGCCTCGTTTCTCATCATTTTGGACCATGGGCTAAAGCCCATATCGTACGGCATACTATAGCGCGCCGTTTTTCATCATTTTTGAAGATTTGAAAAAATGACAAAATGACAAAAACGAAAGGTTATAGCCCATGTTTTTTGAAATTTTGAAAAAAAAAGTTAGCCTCGTTTCTCATCATTTTGGACCATGGGCTATAGCCCATATCGTACGGCATTCTATAGCGCGCCGTTTTTCATCATTTTTAAAGATTTGAAAAAAATTACGAAATGACAAAAACGAAAGGTTATAGCCCATGTTTTTTGAAATTTTGAAAAAAAAAGTTAGCCTCGTTTCTCATAATTTTGGACCATGGGCTATAGCCCATATCGTACGGCATACTATAGCGCGCCGTTTTTCATCATTTTTGAAGATTTGAAAAAAATGACGAAATGACAAAAACGAAAGGTTATAGCCCATGTTTTTTGAAATTTTGAAAAAAAAAGTTAGCCTCGTTTCTCATCATTTTGGACCATGGGCTATAGCCCATATCGTACGGCATTCTATAGCGCGCCGTTTTTCATCATTTTTAAAGATTTGAAAAAAATTACGAAATGACAAAAACGAAAGGTTATAGCCCATGTTTTTTGAAATTTTGAAAAAAAAAGTTAGCCTCGTTTCTCATCATTTTGGACCATGGGCTATAGCCCATATCGTACGGCATACTATAGCGCGCCGTTTTTCATCATTTTTGAAGATTTGAAAAAAATGACGAAATGACAAAAACGAAAGGTTATAGCCCATGTTTTTTGAAATTTTGAAAAAAAAAGTTAGCCTCGTTTCTCATCATTTTGGACCATGGGCTATAGCCCATATCGTACGGCATACTATAGCGCGCCGTTTTTCATCATTTTTGAAGATTTGAAAAAAATGACGAAATGACAAAAACGAAAGGTTATAGCCCATGTTTTTTGAAATTTTGAAAAAAAAAGTTAGCCTCGTTTCTCATCATTTTGGACCATGGGCTATAGCCCATATCGTACGGCATACTATAGCGCGCCGTTTTTCATCATTTTTGAAGATTTGAAAAAAATGACGAAATGACAAAAACGAAAGGTTATAGCCCATGTTTTTTGAAATTTTGAAAAAAAAAGTTAGCCTCGTTTCTCATCATTTTGGACCATGGGCTATAGCCCATATCGTACGGCATACTATAGCGCGCCGTTTTTCATCATTTTTGAAGATTTGAAAAAAATGACGAAATGACAAAAACGAAAGGTTATAGCCCATGTTTTTTGAAATTTTGAAAAAAAAAGGTTAGCCTCGTTTCTCATCATTTTGGACCATGGGCTAAAGCCCATATCGTACGGCATACTATAGCGCGCCGTTTTTCATCATTTTTGAAGATTTGAAAAAATGACAAAATGACAAAAACGAAAGGTTATAGCCCATGTTTTTTGAAATTTTGAAAAAAAAAGTTAGCCTCGTTTCTCATCATTTTGGACCATGGGCTATAGCCCATATCGTACGGCATACTATAGCGCACCGTTTTTCATCATTTTTGAAGATTTGAAAAAAATGACGAAATGACAAAAACGAAAGGTTATAGCCCATGTTTTTTGAAATTTTGAAAAAAAAAGGTTAGCCTCGTTTCTCATCATTTTGGACCATGGGCTAAAGCCCATATCGTACGGCATACTATAGCGCGCCGTTTTTCATCATTTTTGAAGATTTGAAAAAATGACAAAATGACAAAAACGAAAGGTTATAGCCCATGTTTTTTGAAATTTTGAAAAAAAAAGTTAGCCTCGTTTCTCATCATTTTGGACCATGGGCTATAGCCCATATCGTACGGCATACTATAGCGCACCGTTTTTCATCATTTTTGAAGATTTGAAAAAAATGACGAAATGACAAAAACGAAAGGTTATAGCCCATGTTTTTTGAAATTTTGAAAAAAAAAGGTTAGCCTCGTTTCTCATCATTTTGGACCATGGGCTAAAGCCCATATCGTACGGCATACTATAGCGCGCCGTTTTTCATCATTTTTGAAGATTTGAAAAAATGACAAAATGACAAAAACGAAAGGTTATAGCCCATGTTTTTTGAAATTTTGAAAAAAAAAGTTAGCCTCGTTTCTCATCATTTTGGACCATGGGCTATAGCCCATATCGTACGGCATTCTATAGCGCGCCGTTTTTCATCATTTTTAAAGATTTGAAAAAAATTACGAAATGACAAAAACGAAAGGTTATAGCCCATGTTTTTTGAAATTTTGAAAAAAAAAGTTAGCCTCGTTTCTCATCATTTTGGACCATGGGCTATAGCCCATATCGTACGGCATTCTATAGCGCGCCGTTTTTCATCATTTTTAAAGATTTGAAAAAAATTACGAAATGACAAAAACGAAAGGTTATAGCCCATGTTTTTTGAAATTTTGAAAAAAAAAGTTAGCCTCGTTTCTCATCATTTTGGACCATGGGCTATAGCCCATATCGTACGGCATACTATAGCGCGCCGTTTTTCATCATTTTTGAAGATTTGAAAAAAATGACGAAATGACAAAAACGAAAGGTTATAGCCCATGTTTTTTGAAATTTTGAAAAAAAAAGTTAGCCTCGTTTCTCATCATTTTGGACCATGGGCTATAGCCCATATCGTACGGCATACTATAGCGCGCCGTTTTTCATCATTTTTGAAGATTTGAAAAAAATGACGAAATGACAAAAACGAAAGGTTATAGCCCATGTTTTTTGAAATTTTGAAAAAAAAAGTTAGCCTCGTTTCTCATCATTTTGGACCATGGGCTATAGCCCATATCGTACGGCATACTATAGCGCGCCGTTTTTCATCATTTTTGAAGATTTGAAAAAAATGACGAAATGACAAAAACGAAAGGTTATAGCCCATGTTTTTTGAAATTTTGAAAAAAAAAGTTAGCCTCGTTTCTCATCATTTTGGACCATGGGCTATAGCCCATATCGTACGGCATACTATAGCGCGCCGTTTTTCATCATTTTTGAAGATTTGAAAAAAATGACGAAATGACAAAAACGAAAGGTTATAGCCCATGTTTTTTGAAATTTTGAAAAAAAAAGTTAGCCTCGTTTCTCATCATTTTGGACCATGGGCTATAGCCCATATCGTACGGCATACTATAGCGCGCCGTTTTTCATCATTTTTGAAGATTTGAAAAAAATGACGAAATGACAAAAACGAAAGGTTATAGCCCATGTTTTTTGAAATTTTGAAAAAAAAAGGTTAGCCTCGTTTCTCATCATTTTGGACCATGGGCTAAAGCCCATATCGTACGGCATACTATAGCGCGCCGTTTTTCATCATTTTTGAAGATTTGAAAAAATGACAAAATGACAAAAACGAAAGGTTATAGCCCATGTTTTTTGAAATTTTGAAAAAAAAAGTTAGCCTCGTTTCTCATCATTTTGGACCATGGGCTATAGCCCATATCGTACGGCATTCTATAGCGCGCCGTTTTTCATCATTTTTAAAGATTTGAAAAAAATTACGAAATGACAAAAACGAAAGGTTATAGCCCATGTTTTTTGAAATTTTGAAAAAAAAAGTTAGCCTCGTTTCTCATCATTTTGGACCATGGGCTATAGCCCATATCGTACGGCATACTATAGCGCGCCGTTTTTCATCATTTTTGAAGATTTGAAAAAAATGACAAAATGACAAAAACGAAAGGTTATAGCCCATGTTTTTTGAAATTTTGAAAAAAAAAGTTAGCCTCGTTTCTCATCATTTTGGACCATGGGCTATAGCCCATATCGTACGGCATACTATAGCGCGCCATTTTTCATCATTTTTGAAGATTTGAAAAAAATGACGAAATGACAAAAACGAAAGGTTATAGCCCATGTTTTTTGAAATTTTGAAAAAAAAAGTTAGCCTCGTTTCTCATCATTTTGGACCATGGGCTATAGCCCATATCGTACGGCATACTATAGCGCGCCGTTTTTCATCATTTTTGAAGATTTGAAAAAAATGACGAAATGACAAAAACGAAAGGTTATAGCCCATGTTTTTTGAAATTTTGAAAAAAAAAGTTAGCCTCGTTTCTCATCATTTTGGACCATGGGCTATAGCCCATATCGTACGGCATACTATAGCGCGCCGTTTTTCATCATTTTTGAAGATTTGAAAAAAATAACAAAATGACAAAAACGAAAGGTTATAGCCCATGTTTTTTGAAATTTCAAAAAAAAAAGTTAGCCTCGTTTCTCATCATTTTGGACCATGGGCTATAGCCCATATCGTACGGCATTCTATAGCGCGCCGTTTTTCATCATTTTTAAAGATTTGAAAAAATGACGAAATGACAAAAACGAAAGGTTATAGCCCATGTTTTTTGAAATTTTGAAAAAAAAGTTAGCCTCGTTTCTTATCATTTTGGACCATGGGCTATAGCCCATATCGTACGGCATACTATAGCGCGCCGTTTTTCATCATTTTTGAAGATTTGAAAAAAATGACGAAATGACAAAAACGAAAGGTTATAGCCCATGTTTTTTGAAATTTTGAAAAAAAAAGTTATGGGCTATTTTGGACCATGGGCTATAGCCCATATCGTACGGCATTCTATAGCGCGCCGTTTTTCATCATTTTTAAAGATTTGAAAAAATGACGAAATGACAAAAACGAAAGGTTATAGCCCATGTTTTTTGAAATTTTGAAAAAAAAAGTTAGCCTCGTTTCTTATCATTTTGGACCATGGGCTATAGCCCATATCGTACGGCATACTATAGCGCGCCGTTTTTCATCAATTTTGAAGATTTGAAAAAAATGACGAAATGACAAAAACGAAAGGTTATAGCCCATGTTTTTTGAAATTTTGAAAAAAAAAGTTAGCCTCGCTTCTCATCATTTTGGACCATGGGCTATAGCCCATATCGTACGGCATACTATAGCGCGCCGTTTTTCATCATTTTTGAAGATTTGAAAAAAATGACAAAATGACAAAAACGAAAGGTTATAGCCCATGTTTTTTGAAATTTTGAAAAAAAAAGTTAGCCTCGTTTCTCATTATTTTGGACCATGGGCTATAGCCCATATCGTACGGCATTCTATAGCGCGCGGTTTTTCATCATTTTTAAAGATTTGAAAAAAATTACGAAATGACAAAAACGAAAGGTTATAGCCCATGTTTTTTGAAATTTTGAAAAAAAAAGTTAGCCTCGTTTCTCATCATTTTGGACCATGGGCTATAGCCCATATCGTACGGCATACTATAGCGCGCCGTTTTTCATCATTTTTGAAGATTTGAAAAAATGACGAAATGACAAAAACGAAAGGTTATAGCCCATGTTTTTTGAAATTTTGAAAAAAAAAGTTAGCCTCGTTTCTCATCATTTTAGACCATGGGCTATAGCCCATATCGTACGGCATACTATAGCGCGCCGTTTTTCATCATTTTTGAAGATTTGAAAAAAATTACGAAATGACAAAAACGAAAGGTTATAGCCCATGTTTTTTGAAATTTTGAAAAAAAAAGTTAGCCTCGTTTCTCATCATTTTGGACCATGGGCTATAGCCCATATCGTACGGCATACTATAGCGCGCCGTTTTTCATCATTTTTAAAGATTTTAAAAAATTTACGAAATGACAAAAACGATGGGTTATAGCCCATGTTTTTTGAAATTTTGAAAAAAAAAGTTAGCCTCGTTTCTCATCATTTTGGACCATGGGCTATAGCCCATATCGTACGGCATACTATAGCGCGCCGTTTTTCATCATTTTTGAAGATTTGAAAAAAATGACGAAATGACAAAAACGAAAGGTTATAGCCCATGTTTTTTGAAATTTTGAAAAAAAGAGTTAGCCTCGTTTCTCATCATTTTGGACCATGGGCTATAGCCCATATCGTACGGCATACTATAGCGCGCCGTTTTTCATCATTTTTGAAGATTTGAAAAAAATGACAAAATGACAAAAACGAAAGGTTATAGCCCATGTTTTTTGAAATTTTGAAAAAAAAAGTTAGCCTCGTTTCTCATCATTTTGGACCATGGGCTATAGCCCATATCGTACGGCATTCTATAGCGCGCCGTTTTTCATCATTTTTAAAGATTTGAAAAAAATTACGAAATGACAAAAACGAAAGGTTATAGCCCATGTTTTTGGAAATTTTGAAAAAAAAAGTTAGCCTCGTTTCTCATCATTTTGGACCATGGGCTATAGCCCATATCGTACGGCATTCTATAGCGCGCCGTTTTTCGTCATTTTTAAAGATTTGAAAAAAATTACGAAATGACAAAAACGAAAGGTTATAGCCCATGTTTTTTGAAATTTTGAAAAAAAAAGGTTAGCCTCGTTTCTCATCATTTTGGACCATGGGCTATAGCCCATATCGTACGGCATACTATAGCGCGCCGTTTTTCATCATTTTTGAAGATTTGAAAAAATGACAAAATGACAAAAACGAAAGGTTATAGCCCATGTTTTTTGAAATTTTGAAAAAAAAAGTTAGCCTCGTTTCTCATCATTTTGGACCATGGGCTATAGCCCATATCGTACGGCATACTATAGCGCGCCGTTTTTCATCATTTTTGAAGATTTGAAAAAAATGACGAAATGACAAAAACGAAAGGTTATAGCCCATGTTTTTTGAAATTTTGAAAAAAAAAGTTAGCCTCGTTTCTCATCATTTTGGACCATGGGCTATAGCCCATATCGTACGGCATACTATAGCGCGCCGTTTTTCATCATTTTTGAAGATTTGAAAAAAATGACGAAATGACAAAAACGAAAGGTTATAGCCCATGTTTTTTGAAATTTTGAAAAAAAAAGTTAGCCTCGTTTCTCATCATTTTGGACCATGGGCTATAGCCCATATCGTACGGCATTCTATGGCGCGCCGTTTTTCATCATTTTTAAAGATTTGAAAAAATGACGAAATGACAAAAACGAAAGGTTATAGCCCATGTTTTTTGAAATTTTGAAAAAAAAAGTTAGCCTCGTTTCTTATCATTTTGGACCATGGGCTATAGCCCATATCGTACGGCATACTATAGCGCGCCGTTTTTCATCATTTTTGAAGATTTGAAAAAAATGACGAAATGACAAAAACGAAAGGTTATAGCCCATGTTTTTTGAAATTTTGAAAAAAAAAGTTATGGGCTATTTTGGACCATGGGCTATAGCCCATATCGTACGGCATTCTATAGCGCGCCGTTTTTCATCATTTTTAAAGATTTGAAAAAATGACGAAATGACAAAAACGAAAGGTTATAGCCCATGTTTTTTGAAATTTTGAAAAAAAAAGTTAGCCTCGTTTCTTATCATTTTGGACCATGGGCTATAGCCCATATCGTACGGCATACTATAGCGCGCCGTTTTTCATCATTTTTGAAGATTTGAAAAAAATTACGAAATGACAAAAACGAAAGGTTATAGCCCATGTTTTTTGAAATTTTGAAAAAAAAAGTTATGGGCTATTTTGGACCATGGGCTATAGCCCATATCGTACGGCATTCTATAGCGCGCCGTTTTTCATCATTTTTAAAGATTTGAAAAAATGACGAAATGACAAAAACGAAAGGTTATAGCCCATGTTTTTTGAAATTTTGAAAAAAAAAGTTAGCCTCGTTTCTTATCATTTTGGACCATGGGCTATAGCCCATATCGTACGGCATACTATAGCGCGCCGTTTTTCATCATTTTTGAAGATTTGAAAAAAATGACGAAATGACAAAAACGAAAGGTTATAGCCCATGTTTTTTGAAATTTTGAAAAAAAAAGTTATGGGCTATTTTGGACCATGGGCTATAGCCCATATCGTACGGCATTCTATAGCGCGCCGTTTTTCATCATTTTTAAAGATTTGAAAAAATGACGAAATGACAAAAACGAAAGGTTATAGTCCATGTTTTTTGAAATTTTGAAAAAAAAAGTTAGCCTCGTTTCTTATCATTTTGGACCATGGGCTATAGCCCATATCGTACGGCATACTATAGCGCGCCGTTTTTCATCATTTTTGAAGATTTGAAAAAAATGACGAAATGACAAAAACGAAAGGTTATAGCCCATGTTTTTTGAAATTTTGAAAAAAAAAGTTATGGGCTATTTTGGACCATGGGCTATAGCCCATATCGTACGGCATTCTATAGCGCGCCGTTTTTCATCATTTTTAAAGATTTGAAAAAATGACGAAATGACAAAAACGAAAGGTTATAGCCCATGTTTTTTGAAATTTTGAAAAAAAAAGTTAGCCTCGTTTCTTATCATTTTGGACCATGGGCTATAGCCCATATCGTACGGCATACTATAGCGCGCCGTTTTTCATCATTTTTGAAGATTTGAAAAAAATGACGAAATGACAAAAACGAAAGGTTATAGCCCATGTTTTTTGAAATTTTGAAAAAAAAAGTTAGCCTCGCTTCTCATCATTTTGGACCATGGGCTATAGCCCATATCGTACGGCATACTATAGCGCGCCGTTTTTCATCATTTTTGAAGATTTGAAAAAAATGACAAAATGACAAAAACGAAAGGTTATAGCCCATGTTTTTTGAAATTTTGAAAAAAAAAGTTAGCCTCGTTTCTCATCATTTTGGACCATGGGCTATAGCCCATATCGTACGGCATTCTATAGCGCGCGGTTTTTCATAATTTTTAAAGATTTGAAAAAAATTACGAAATGACAAAAACGAAAGGTTATAGCCCATGTTTTTTGAATTTTTTAAAAAAAAAGTTAGCCTCGTTTCTCATCATTTTGGACCAAGGGCTATAGCCCATATCGTACGGCATTCTATAGCGCGCCGTTTTTCGTCATTTTTAAAGATTTGAAAAAAATTACGAAATGACAAAAACGAAAGGTTATAGCCCATGTTTTTTGAAATTTTGAAAAAAAAAGGTTAGCCTCGTTTCTCATCATTTTGGACCATGGGCTATAGCCCATATCGTACGGCATACTATAGCGCGCCGTTTTTCATCATTTTTGAAGATTTGAAAAAATGACGAAATGACAAAAACGAAAGGTTATAGCCCATGTTTTTTGAAATTTTGAAAAAAAAAGTTAGCCTCGTTTCTCATCATTTTGGACCATGGGCTATAGCCCATATCGTACGGCATACTATAGCGCGCCGTTTTTCATCATTTTTGAAGATTTGAAAAAAATGACGAAATGACAAAAACGAAAGGTTATAGCCCATGTTTTTTGAAATTTTGAAAAAAAAAGTTAGCCTCGTTTCTCATCATTTTGGACCATGGGCTATAGCCCATATCGTACGGCATACTAAAGCGCGCCGTTTTTCATCATTTTTGAAGATTTGAAAAAAATGACGAAATGACAAAAACGAAAGGTTATAGCCCATGTTTTTTGAAATTTTGAAAAAAAAAGTTAGCCTCGTTTCTCATCATTTTGGACCATGGGCTATAGCCCATATCGTACGGCATACTATAGCGCGCCGTTTTTCATCATTTTTGAAGATTTGAAAAAAATGACGAAATGACAAAAACGAAAGGTTATAGCCCATGTTTTTTGAAATTTTGAAAAAAAAAGTTAGCCTCGTTTCTCATCATTTTGGACCATGGGCTATAGCCCATATCGTACGGCATACTATAGCGCGCCGTTTTTCATCATTTTTGAAGATTTGAAAAAAATGACGAAATGACAAAAACGAAAGGTTATAGCCCATGTTTTTTGAAATTTTGAAAAAAAAAGTTAGCCTCGTTTCTCATCATTTTGGACCATGGGCTATAGCCCATATCGTACGGCATTCTATAGCGCGCCGTTTTTCATTATTTTTAAAGATTTGAAAAAATGACGAAATGACAAAAACGAAAGGTTATAGCCCATGTTTTTTGAAATTTTGAAAAAAAAAGTTAGCCTCGTTTCTTATCATTTTGGACCATGGGCTATAGCCCATATCGTACGGCATACTATAGCGCGCCGTTTTTCATCATTTTTGAAGATTTGAAAAAAATGACGAAATGACAAAAACGAAAGGTTATAGCCCATGTTTTTTGAAATTTTGAAAAAAAAAGTTATGGGCTATTTTGGACCATGGGCTATAGCCCATATCGTACGGCATTCTATAGCGCGCCGTTTTTCATCATTTTTAAAGATTTGAAAAAATGACGAAATGACAAAAACGAAAGGTTATAGCCCATGTTTTTTGAAATTTTGAAAAAAAAAGTTAGCCTCGTTTCTCATCATTTTGGACCATGGGCTATAGCCCATATCGTACGGCATACTATAGCGCGCCGTTTTTCATCATTTTTGAAGATTTGAAAAAATGACGAAATGACAAAAACGAAAGGTTATAGCCCATGTTTTTTGAAATTTTGAAAAAAAAAGTTAACCTCGTTTCTCATCATTTTGGACCATGGGCTATAGCCCATATCGTACGGCATACTATAGCGCGCCGTTTTTCATCATTTTTGAAGATTTGAAAAAAATGACAAAATGACAAAAATGAAAGGTTATAGCCCATGTTTTTTGAAATTTTGAAAAAAAAAGTTAGCCTCGTTTCTCATCATTTTGGACCATGGGCTATAGCCCATATCGTACGGCATACTATAGCGCGCCGTTTTTCATCATTTTTGAAGATTTGAAAAAATTTACGAAATGACAAAAACGATGGGTTATAGCCCATGTTTTTTGAAATTTTGAAAAAAAAAGGTTAGCCTCGTTTCTCATCATTTTGGACCATGGGCTATAGCCCATATCGTACGGCATACTATAGCGCGCCGTTTTTCATCATTTTTGAAGATTTGAAAAAAATGACAAAATGACAAAAACGAAAGGTTATAGCCCATGTTTTTTGAAATTTTGAAAAAAAGAGTTAGCCTCGTTTCTCATCATTTTGGACCATGGGCTATAGCCCATATCGTACGGCATACTATAGCGCGCCGTTTTTCATCATTTTTGAAGATTTGAAAAAAATGACAAAATGACAAAAACGAAAGGTTATAGCCCATGTTTTTTGAAATTTTGAAAAAAAAAGTTAGCCTCGTTTCTCATCATTTTGGACCATGGGCTATAGCCCATATCGTACGGCATTCTATAGCGCGCCGTTTTCATCATTTTTAAAGATTTGAAAAAAATTACGAAATGACAAAAACGAAAGGTTATAGCCCATGTTTTTTGAAATTTTGAAAAAAAAAGGTTAGCCTCGTTTCTCATCATTTTGGACCATGGGCTTGGACCATATCGTACGGCATACTATAGCGCGCCGTTTTTCATCATTTTTGAAAAAAATGACGAAATGACAAAAACGATGGGTTATAGCCCATGTTTTTTGAAAAAAAAAAGAGTTAGCCTCGTTTCTCATCATTTTGGACCATGGGCTATAGCCCATATCGTACGGCATACTATAGCGCGCCGTTTTTCATCATTTTTGAAAAAAATGACGAAATGACAAAAACAATGGGTTATAGCCCATGTTTTTTGAAATTTTGGAAAAAAAAGTTAGCCTCGTTTCTCATCATTTTGGACCATGGGCTATAGCCCATATCGTACGGCATACTATAGCGCGCCGTTTTTCATTATTTTTGAAGATTTAAAAAAAAATGACGAAATGACAAAAACGATGGGTTATAGCCCATGTTTTTTGAAATTTTGGAAAAAAAAGTTAGCCTCGTTTCTCATCATTTTGGACCATGGGCTATAGCCCATATCGTACGGCATACTATAGCGCGCCGTTTTTCATCATTTTTGAAGATTTGAAAAAAATGACGAAATGACAAAAACGATGGGTTATAGCCCATGTTTTTTGAAATTTTGAAAAAAAAAGTTAGCCTCGTTTCTCATCATTTTGGACCATGGGCTATAGCCCATATCGTACGGCATACTATAGCGCGCCGTTTTTCATCATTTTTGAAAAAAATGACGAAATGACAAAAACGATGGGTTATAGCCCATGTTTTTTGAAAAAAAAAAGAGTTAGCCTCGTTTCTCATCATTTTGGACCATGGGCTATAGCCCATATCGTACGGCATACTATAGCGCGCCGTTTTTCATCATTTTTGAAAAAAATGACGAAATGACAAAAACGATGGGTTATAGCCCATGTTTTTTGAAAAAAAAAAGAGTTAGCCTCGTTTCTCATCATTTTGGACCATGGGCTATAGCCCATATCGTACGGCATACTATAGCGCGCCGTTTTTCATCATTTTTGAGGATTTGAAAAAAATGACGAAATGACAAAAACGAAAGGTTATAGCCCATGTTTTTTGAAATTTTGAAAAAAAAAGTTAGCCTCGTTTCTCATCATTTTGGACCATGGGCTATAGCCCATATCGTACGGCATACTATAGCGCGCCGTTTTTCATCATTTTTGAAGATTTGAAAAAAATGACGAAATGACAAAAACGAAAGGTTATAGCCCATGTTTTTTGAAATTTTGAAAAAAAAAGTTAGCCTCGTTTCTCATCATTTTGGACCATGGGCTATAGCCCATATCGTACGGCATTCTATAGCGCGCCGTTTTTCATCATTTTTAAAGATTTGAAAAAAATTACGAAATGACAAAAACGAAAGGTTATAGCCCATGTTTTTTGAAATTTTGAAAAAAAAAGTTAGCCTCGTTTCTCATCATTTTGGACCATTGGCTATAGCCCATATCGTACGGCATACTATAGCGCGCCGTTTTTCATCATTTTTGAAGATTTGAAAAAAATGACGAAATGACAAAAACGAAAGGTTATAGCCCATGTTTTTTGAAATTTTGAAAAAAAAAGTTAGCCTCGTTTCTCATCATTTTGGACCATGGGCTATAGCCCATATCGTACGGCATACTATAGCGCGCCGTTTTTCATCATTTTTGAAGATTTGAAAAAAATGACGAAATGACAAAAACGAAAGGTTATAGCCCATGTTTTTTGAAATTTCGAAAAAAAAAGTTAGCCTCGTTTCTCATCATTTTGGACCATGGGCTATAGCCCATATCGTACGGCATACTATAGCGCGCCGTTTTTCATCATTTTTGAAGATTTGAAAAAAATGACGAAATGACAAAAACGAAAGGTTATAGCCCATGTTTTTTGAAATTTTGAAAAAAAAAGTTAGCCTCGTTTCTCATCATTTTGGACCATGGGCTATAGCCCATATCGTACGGCATACTATAGCGCGCCGTTTTTCATCATTTTTGAAGATTTGAAAAAAATGACGAAATGACAAAAACGAAAGGTTATAGCCCATGTTTTTTGAAATTTTGAAAAAAAAAGTTAGCCTCGTTTCTCATCATTTTGGACCATGGGCTATAGCCCATATCGTACGGCATACTATAGCGCGCCGTTTTTCATCATTTTTGAAGATTTGAAAAAAATTGACGAAATGACAAAAACGAAAGGTTATAGCCCATGTTTTTTGAAATTTTGAAAAAAAAAGGTTAGCCTCGTTTCTCATCATTTTGGACCATGGGCTAAAGCCCATATCGTACGGCATACTATAGCGCGCCGTTTTTCATCATTTTTGAAGATTTGAAAAAATGACAAAATGACAAAAACGAAAGGTTATAGCCCATGTTTTTTGAAATTTTGAAAAAAAAAGTTAGCCTCGTTTCTCATCATTTTGGACCATGGGCTATAGCCCATATCGTACGGCATTCTATAGCGCGCCGTTTTTCATCATTTTTAAAGATTTGAAAAAAATTACGAAATGACAAAAACGAAAGGTTATAGCCCATGTTTTTTGAAATTTTGAAAAAAAAAGTTAGCCTCGTTTCTCATCATTTTGGACCATGGGCTATAGCCCATATCGTACGGCATACTATAGCGCGCCGTTTTTCATCATTTTTGAAGATTTGAAAAAAATGACGAAATGACAAAAACGAAAGGTTATAGCCCATGTTTTTTGAAATTTTGAAAAAAAAAGTTAGCCTCGTTTCTCATCATTTTGGACCATGGGCTATAGCCCATATCGTACGGCATACTATAGCGCGCCGTATTTCATCATTTTTGAAGATTTGAAAAAAATGACGAAATGACAAAAACGAAAGGTTATAGCCCATGTTTTTTGAAATTTTGAAAAAAAAAGGTTAGCCTCGTTTCTCATCATTTTGGACCATGGGCTAAAGCCCATATCGTACGGCATACTATAGCGCGCCGTTTTTCATCATTTTTGAAGATTTGAAAAAATGACAAAATGACAAAAACGAAAGGTTATAGCCCATGTTTTTTGAAATTTTGAAAAAAAAAGTTAGCCTCGTTTCTCATCATTTTGGACCATGGGCTATAGCCCATATCGTACGGCATTCTATAGCGCGCCGTTTTTCATCATTTTTAAAGATTTGAAAAAAATTACGAAATGACAAAAACGAAAGGTTATAGCCCATGTTTTTTGAAATTTTGAAAAAAAAAGTTAGCCTCGTTTCTCATCATTTTGGACCATGGGCTATAGCCCATATCGTACGGCATACTATAGCGCGCCGTTTTTCATCATTTTTGAAGATTTGAAAAAAATGACAAAATGACAAAAACGAAAGGTTATAGCCCATGTTTTTTGAAATTTTGAAAAAAAAGTTAGCCTCGTTTCTCATCATTTTGGACCATGGGCTATAGCCCATATCGTACGGCATACTATAGCGCGCCGTTTTTCATCATTTTTGAAGATTTGAAAAAAATGACGAAATGACAAAAACGAAAGGTTATAGCCCATGTTTTTTGAAATTTTGAAAAAAAAAGTTAGCCTCGTTTCTCATCATTTTGGACCATGGGCTATAGCCCATATCGTACGGCATACTATAGCGCGCCATTTTTCATCATTTTTGAAGATTTGAAAAAAATGACGAAATGACAAAAACGAAAGGTTATAGCCCATGTTTTTTGAAATTTTGAAAAAAAAAGTTAGCCTCGTTTCTCATCATTTTGGACCATGGGCTATAGCCCATATCGTACGGCATACTATAGCGCGCCGTTTTTCATCATTTTTGAAGATTTGAAAAAAATGACGAAATGACAAAAACGAAAGGTTATAGCCCATGTTTTTTGAAATTTTGAAAAAAAAAGTTAGCCTCGTTTCTCATCATTTTGGACCATGGGCTATAGCCCATATCGTACGGCATTCTATAGCGCGCCGTTTTTCATCATTTTTAAAGATTTGAAAAAAATTACGAAATGACAAAAACGAAAGGTTATAGCCCATGTTTTTTGAAATTTTTAAAAAAAAAGTTAGCCTCGTTTCTCATCATTTTGGACCATGGGCTATAGCCCATATCGTACGGCATACTATAGCGCGCCGTTTTTCATCATTTTCGAAGATTTGAAAAAAATGACGAAATGACAAAAACGAAAGGTTATAGCCCATGTTTTTTGAAATTTTGAAAAAAAAAGTTAGCCTCGTTTCTCATCATTTTGGACCATGGGCTATAGCCCATATCGTACGGCATACTATAGCGCGCCGTTTTTCATCATTTTTGAAGATTTGAAAAAAATGACGAAATGACAAAAACGAAAGGTTATAGCCCATGTTTTTTGAAATTTTGAAAAAAAAAGGTTAGCCTCGTTTCTCATCATTTTGGACCATGGGCTAAAGCCCATATCGTACGGCATACTATAGCGCGCCGTTTTTCATCATTTTTGAAGATTTGAAAAAATGACAAAATGACAAAAACGAAAGGTTATAGCCCATGTTTTTTGAAATTTTGAAAAAAAAAGTTAGCCTCGTTTCTCATCATTTTGGACCATGGGCTATAGCCCATATCGTACGGCATTCTATAGCGCGCCGTTTTTCATCATTTTTAAAGATTTGAAAAAAATTACGAAATGACAAAAACGAAAGGTTATAGCCCATGTTTTTTGAAATTTTGAAAAAAAAAGTTAGCCTCGTTTCTCATCATTTTGGACCATGGGCTATAGCCCATATCGTACGGCATACTATAGCGCGCCGTTTTTCATCATTTTTGAAGATTTGAAAAAATGACAAAATGACAAAAACGAAAGGTTATAGCCCATGTTTTTTGAAATTTTGAAAAAAAAGTTAGCCTCGTTTCTCATCATTTTGGACCATGGGCTATAGCCCATATCGTACGGCATACTATAGCGCGCCGTTTTTCATCATTTTTGAAGATTTGAAAAAAATGACGAAATGACAAAAACGAAAGGTTATAGCCCATGTTTTTTGAAATTTTGAAAAAAAAAGTTAGCCTCGTTTCTCATCATTTTGGACCATGGGCTATAGCCCATATCGTACGGCATACTATAGCGCGCCATTTTTCATCATTTTTGAAGATTTGAAAAAAATGACGAAATGACAAAAACGAAAGGTTATAGCCCATGTTTTTTGAAATTTTGAAAAAAAAAGTTAGCCTCGTTTCTCATCATTTTGGACCATGGGCTATAGCCCATATCGTACGGCATACTATAGCGCGCCGTTTTTCATCATTTTTGAAGATTTGAAAAAAATGACGAAATGACAAAAACGAAAGGTTATAGCCCATGTTTTTTGAAATTTTGAAAAAAAAAGTTAGCCTCGTTTCTCATCATTTTGGACCATGGGCTATAGCCCATATCGTACGGCATACTATAGCGCGCCGTTTTTCATCATTTTTGAAGATTTGAAAAAAATAACAAAATGACAAAAACGAAAGGTTATAGCCCATGTTTTTTTAAATTTCAAAAAAAAAAGTTAGCCTCGTTTCTCATCATTTTGGACCATGGGCTATAGCCCATATCGTACGGCATTCTATAGCGCGCCGTTTTTCATCATTTTTAAAGATTTGAAAAAATGACGAAATGACAAAAACGAAAGGTTATAGCCCATGTTTTTTGAAATTTTGAAAAAAAAGTTAGCCTCGTTTCTTATCATTTTGGACCATGGGCTATAGCCCATATCGTACGGCATACTATAGCGCGCCGTTTTTCATCATTTTTGAAGATTTGAAAAAAATGACGAAATGACAAAAACGAAAGGTTATAGCCCATGTTTTTTGAAATTTTGAAAAAAAAAGTTATGGGCTATTTTGGACCATGGGCTATAGCCCATATCGTACGGCATTCTATAGCGCGCCGTTTTTCATCATTTTTAAAGATTTGAAAAAATGACGAAATGACAAAAACGAAAGGTTATAGCCCATGTTTTTTGAAATTTTGAAAAAAAAAGTTTGCCTCGTTTCTTATCATTTTGGACCATGGGCTATAGCCCATATCGTACGGCATACTATAGCGCGCCGTTTTTCATCAATTTTGAAGATTTGAAAAAAATGACGAAATGACAAAAACGAAAGGTTATAGCCCATGTTTTTTGAAATTTTGAAAAAAAAAGTTAGCCTCGCTTCTCATCATTTTGGACCATGGGCTATAGCCCATATCGTACGGCATACTATAGCGCGCCGTTTTTCATCATTTTTGAAGATTTGAAAAAAATGACAAAATGACAAAAACGAAAGGTTATAGCCCATGTTTTTTGAAATTTTGAAAAAAAAAGTTAGCCTCGTTTCTCATCATTTTGGACCATGGGCTATAGCCCATATCGTACGGCATACTATAGCGCGCCGTTTTTCATCATTTTTGAAGATTTGAAAAAATGACGAAATGACAAAAACGAAAGGTTATAGCCCATGTTTTTTGAAATTTTGAAAAAAAAAGTTAGCCTCGTTTCTCATCATTTTGGACCATGGGCTATAGCCCATATCGTACGGCATACTATAGCGCGCCGTTTTTCATCATTTTTGAAGATTTGAAAAAAATGACAAAATGACAAAAACGAAAGGTTATAGCCCATGTTTTTTGAAATTTTGAAAAAAGAAGTTAGCCTCGTTTCTCATCATTTTGGACCATGGGCTATAGCCCATATCGTACGGCATACTATAGCGCGCCGTTTTTCATCATTTTTGAAGATTTGAAAAAAATGACGAAATGACAAAAACGAAAGGTTATAGCCCATGTTTTTTGAAATTTTGAAAAAAAGAGTTAGCCTCGTTTCTCATCATTTTGGACCATGGGCTATAGCCCATATCGTACGGCATACTATAGCGCGCCGTTTTTCATCATTTTTGAAGATTTGAAAAAAATGACGAAATGACAAAAACGAAAGGTTATAGCCCATGTTTTTGAAATTTTGAAAAAAAAAGTTAGCCTCGTTTCTCATCATTTTGGACCATGGGCTATAGCCCATATCGTACGGCATTCTATAGCGCGCCGTTTTTCATCATTTTTTAAGATTTGAAAAAATTACGAAATGACAAAAACGAAAGGTTATAGCCCATGTTTTTTGAAATTTTGAAAAAAAAAGTTAGCCTCGTTTCTCATCATTTTGGACCATGGGCTATAGCCCATATCGTACGGCATACTATAGCGCGCCGTTTTTCATCATTTTTGAAGATTTGAAAAAAATGACGAAATGACAAAAACGAAAGGTTATAGCCCATGTTTTTTTAAATTTTGAAAAAAAAAGTTAGCCTCGTTTCTCATCATTTTGGACCATGGGCTATAGCCCATATCGTACGGCATACTATAGCGCGCCGTTTTTCATCATTTTTGAAGATTTGAAAAAAATGACGAAATGAAAAAACGAAAGGTTATAGCCCATGTTTTTTGAAATTTTGAAAAAAAAAGTTAGCCTCGTTTCTCATCATTTTGGACCATGGGCTATAGCCCATATCGTACGGCATACTATAGCGCGCCGTTTTTCATCATTTTTAAAGATTTGAAAAAAATTACGAAATGACAAAAACGATGGGTTATAGCCCATGTTTTTTGAAATTTTGAAAAAAAAAGTTAGCCTCGTTTCTCATCATTTTGGACCATGGGCTATAGCCCATATCGTACGGCATACTATAGCGCGCCGTTTTCATCATTTTTAAAGATTTGAAAAAAATTACGAAATGACAAAAACGATGGGTTATAGCCCATGTTTTTTGAAATTTTGAAAAAAAAAGTTAGCCTCGTTTCTCATCATTTTGGACCATGGGCTATAGCCCATATCGTACGGCATACTATAGCGCGCCGTTTTTCATCATTTTTGAAGATTTGAAAAAAATGACGAAATGACAAAAACGAAAGGTTATAGCCCATGTTTTTTCAAATTTTGAAAAAAAAAGTTAGCCTCGTTTCTCATCATTTTGGACCATGGGCTATAGCCCATATCGTACGGCATACTATAGCGCGCCGTTTTTCATCATTTTTGAAGATTTGAAAAAAATGACGAAATGACAAAAACGAAAGGTTATAGCCCATGTTTTTTGAAATTTTGAAAAAAAAAGTTAGCCTCGTTTCTCATCATTTTGGACCATGGGCTATAGCCCATATCGTACGGCATACTATAGCGCGCCGTTTTTCATCATTTTTGAAGATTTGAAAAAAATGACGAAATGACAAAAACGAAAGGTTATAGCCCATGTTTTTTGAAATTTTGAAAAAAAAAGTTAGCCTCGTTTCTCATCATTTTGGACCATGGGCTATAGCCCATATCGTACGGCATACTATAGCGCGCCGTTTTTCATCATTTTTAAAGATTTGAAAAAAAATTACGAAATGACAAAAACGATGGGTTATAGCCCATGTTTTTTGAAATTTTGAAAAAAAAAGTTAGCCTCGTTTCTCATCATTTTGGACCATGGGCTATAGCCCATATCGTACGGCATACTATAGCGCAACGTTTTTCATCATTTTTAAAGATTTGAAAAAAATGACAAAATGACAAAAACGATGGGTTATAGCCCATGTTTTTTGAAATTTTGAAAAAAAAAGTTAGCCTCGTTTCTCATCATTTTGGACCATGGGCTATAGCCCATATCGTACGGCATACTATAGCGCGCCGTTTTTCATCATTTTTGAAGATTTGAAAAAAATGACGAAATGACAAAAACAATGGGTTATAGCCCATGTTTTTTGAAATTTTGAAAAAAAAAGTTAGCCTCGTTTCTCATCATTTTGGACCATGGGCTATAGCCCATATCGTACGGCATACTATAGCGCGCCGTTTTTCATCATTTTTGAAGATTTGAAAAAAATGACGAAATGACAAAAACGATGGGTTATAGCCCATGTTTTTTGAAATTTTGAAAAAAAAAGTTAGCCTCGTTTCTCATCATTTTGGACCATGGGCTATAGCCCATATCGTACGGCATACTATAGCGCGCCGTTTTTCATCATTTTTGAAGATTTGAAAAAAATGACGAAATGACAAAAACTAAAGGTTATAGCCCATGTTTTTTGAAATTTTGAAAAAAAAAGTTAGCCTCGTTTCTCATCATTTTGGACCATGGGCTATAGCCCATATCGTACGGCATACTATAGCGCGCCGTTTTTCATCATTTTTGAAGATTTGAAAAAAATGACGAAATGACAAAAACGATGGGTTATAGCCCATGTTTTTTGAAATTTTGAAAAAAAAAGTTAGCCTCGTTTCTCATCATTTTGGACCATGGGCTATAGCCCATATCGTACGGCATACTATAGCGCGCCGTTTTTCATCATTTTTGAAAAAAATGACGAAATGACAAAAACGATGGGTTATAGCCCATGTTTTTTGAAAAAAAAAAGAGTTAGCCTCGTTTCTCATCATTTTGGACCATGGGCTATAGCCCATATCGTACGGCATACTATAGCGCGCCGTTTTTCATCATTTTTGAAAAAAATGACGAAATGACAAAAACGATGGGTTATAGCCCATGTTTTTTGAAAAAAAAAAGAGTTAGCCTCGTTTCTCATCATTTTGGACCATGGGCTATAGCCCATATCGTACGGCATACTATAGCGCGCCGTTTTTCATCATTTTTGAGGATTTGAAAAAAATGACAAAATGACAAAAACGAAAGGTTATAGCCCATGTTTTTTGAAATTTTGAAAAAAAAAGTTAGCCTCGTTTCTCATCATTTTGGACCATGGGCTATAGCCCATATCGTACGGCATACTATAGCGCGCCGTTTTTCATCATTTTTGAAGATTTGAAAAAAATGACGAAATGACAAAAACGAAAGGTTATAGCCCATGTTTTTTGAAATTTTGAAAAAAAAGTTAGCCTCGTTTCTCATCATTTTGGACCATGGGCTATAGCCCATATCGTACGGCATACTATAGCGCGCCGTTTTTCATCATTTTTGAAGATTTAAAAAAAAATGACAAAATGACAAAAACGAAAGGTTATAGCCCATGTTTTTGAAATTTTGAAAAAAAAAGTTAGCCTCGTTTCTCATCATTTTGGACCATGGGCTATAGCCCATATCGTACGGCATACTATAGCGGGCCGTTTTACATCATTTTTGAAGATTTGAAAAAAATGACGAAATGACAAAAACGAAAGGTTATAGCCCATGTTTTTTGAAATTTTGAAAAAAAAAGTTAGCCTCGTTTCTCATCATTTTGGACCATGGGCTATAGCCCATATCGTACGGCATACTATAGCGCGCCGTTTTTCATCATTTTTGAAGATTTGAAAAAAATGACGAAATGACAAAAACGAAAGGTTATAGCCCATGTTTTTTGAAATTTCGAAAAAAAAAGTTAGCCTCGTTTCTCATCATTTTGGACCATGGGCTAAAGCCCATATCGTACGGCATACTATAGCGCGCCGTTTTTCATCATTTTTGAAGATTTGAAAAAATGACAAAATGACAAAAACGAAAGGTTATAGCCCATGTTTTTTGAAATTTAAAAAAAAAAAGTTAGCCTCGTTTCTCATCATTTTGGACCATGGGCTATAGCCCATATCGTACGGCATTCTATAGCGCGCCGTTTTTCATCATTTTTAAAGATTTGAAAAAAATTACGAAATGACAAAAACGAAAGGTTATAGCCCATGTTTTTTGAAATTTTGAAAAAAAAAGTTAGCCTCGTTTCTCATCATTTTGGACCATGGGCTATAGCCCATATCGTACGGCATACTATAGCGCGCCGTTTTTCATCATTTTTGAAGATTTGAAAAAAATGACGAAATGACAAAAACGAAAGGTTATAGCCCATGTTTTTTGAAATTTTGAAAAAAAAAGTTAGCCTCGTTTCTCATCATTTTGGACCATGGGCTATAGCCCATATCGTACGGCATACTATAGCGCGCCGTTTTTCATCATTTTTGAAGATTTGAAAAAAATGACGAAATGACAAAAACGAAAGGTTATAGCCCATGTTTTTTGAAATTTTGAAAAAAAAAGTTAGCCTCGTTTCTCATCATTTTGGACCATGGGCTATAGCCCATATCGTACGGCATACTATAGCGCGCCGTTTTTCATCATTTTTGAAGATTTGAAAAAAATGACGAAATGACAAAAACGAAAGGTTATAGCCCATGTTTTTTGAAATTTTGAAAAAAAAAGTTAGCCTCGTTTCTCATCATTTTGGACCATGGGCTATAGCCCATATCGTACGGCATACTATAGCGCGCCGTTTTTCATCATTTTTGAAGATTTGAAAAAAATTACGAAATGACAAAAACGAAAGGTTATAGCCCATGTTTTTTGAAATTTTGAAAAAAAAAGTTAGCCTCGTTTCTCATCATTTTGGACCATGGGCTATAGCCCATATCGTACGGCATACTATAGCGCGCCGTTTTTCATCATTTTTAAAGATTTTAAAAAATTTACGAAATGACAAAAACGATGGGTTATAGCCCATGTTTTTTGAAATTTTGAAAAAAAAAGTTAGCCTCGTTTCTCATCATTTTGGACCATGGGCTATAGCCCATATCGTACGGCATACTATAGCGCGCCGTTTTTCATCATTTTTGAAGATTTGAAAAAAATGACGAAATGACAAAAACGAAAGGTTATAGCCCATGTTTTTTGAAATTTTGAAAAAAAGAGTTAGCCTCGTTTCTCATCATTTTGGACCATGGGCTATAGCCCATATCGTACGGCATACTATAGCGCGCCGTTTTTCATCATTTTTGAAGATTTGAAAAAAATGACAAAATGACAAAAACGAAAGGTTATAGCCCATGTTTTTTGAAATTTTGAAAAAAAAAGTTAGCCTCGTTTCTCATCATTTTGGACCATGGGCTATAGCCCATATCGTACGGCATTCTATAGCGCGCCGTTTTTCATCATTTTTAAAGATTTGAAAAAAATTACGAAATGACAAAAACGAAAGGTTATAGCCCATGTTTTTTGAAATTTTGAAAAAAAAAGTTAGCCTCGTTTCTCATCATTTTGGACCATGGGCTATAGCCCATATCGTACGGCATTCTATAGCGCGCCGTTTTTCGTCATTTTTAAAGATTTGAAAAAAATTACGAAATGACAAAAACGAAAGGTTATAGCCCATGTTTTTTGAAATTTTGAAAAAAAAAGGTTAGCCTCGTTTCTCATCATTTTGGACCATGGGCTATAGCCCATATCGTACGGCATACTATAGCGCGCCGTTTTTCATCATTTTTGAAGATTTGAAAAAATGACGAAATGACAAAAACGAAAGGTTATAGCCCATGTTTTTTGAAATTTTGAAAAAAAAAGTTAGCCTCGTTTCTCATCATTTTGGACCATGGGCTATAGCCCATATCGTACGGCATACTATAGCGCGCCGTTTTTCATCATTTTTGAAGATTTGAAAAAAATGACGAAATGACAAAAACGAAAGGTTATAGCCCATGTTTTTTGAAATTTTGAAAAAAAAAGTTAGCCTCGTTTCCCATCATTTTGGACCATGGGCTATAGCCCATATCGTACGGCATACTAAAGCGCGCCGTTTTTCATCATTTTTGAAGATTTGAAAAAAATGACGAAATGACAAAAACGAAAGGTTATAGCCCATGTTTTTTGAAATTTTGAAAAAAAAAGTTAGCCTCGTTTCTCATCATTTTGGACCATGGGCTATAGCCCATATCGTACGGCATACTATAGCGCGCCGTTTTTCATCATTTTTGAAGATTTGAAAAAAATGACGAAATGACAAAAACGAAAGGTTATAGCCCATGTTTTTTGAAATTTTGAAAAAAAAAGTTAGCCTCGTTTCTCATCATTTTGGACCATGGGCTATAGCCCATATCGTACGGCATACTATAGCGCGCCGTTTTTCATCATTTTTGAAGATTTGAAAAAAATGACGAAATGACAAAAACGAAAGGTTATAGCCCATGTTTTTTGAAATTTTGAAAAAAAAAGTTAGCCTCGTTTCTCATCATTTTGGACCATGGGCTATAGCCCATATCGTACGGCATTCTATAGCGCGCCGTTTTTCATCATTTTTAAAGATTTGAAAAAATGACGAAATGACAAAAACGAAAGGTTATAGCCCATGTTTTTTGAAATTTTGAAAAAAAAAGTTAGCCTCGTTTCTTATCATTTTGGACCATGGGCTATAGCCCATATCGTACGGCATACTATAGCGCGCCGTTTTTCATCATTTTTGAAGATTTGAAAAAAATGACGAAATGACAAAAACGAAAGGTTATAGCCCATGTTTTTTGAAATTTTGAAAAAAAAAATTATGGGCTATTTTGGACCATGGGCTATAGCCCATATCGTACGGCATTCTATAGCGCGCCGTTTTTCATCATTTTTAAAGATTTGAAAAAATGACGAAATGACAAAAACGAAAGGTTATAGCCCATGTTTTTTGAAATTTTGAAAAAAAAAGTTAGCCTCGTTTCTTATCATTTTGGACCATGGGCTATAGCCCATATCGTACGGCATACTATAGCGCGCCGTTTTTCATCATTTTTGAAGATTTGAAAAAAATGACGAAATGACAAAAACGAAAGGTTATAGCCCATGTTTTTTGAAATTTTGAAAAAAAAAGTTAGCCTCGCTTCTCATCATTTTGGACCATGGGCTATAGCCCATATCGTACGGCATACTATAGCGCGCCGTTTTTCATCATTTTTGAAGATTTGAAAAAAATGACAAAATGACAAAAACGAAAGGTTATAGCCCATGTTTTTTGAAATTTTGAAAAAAAAAGTTAGCCTCGTTTCTCATCATTTTGGACCATGGGCTATAGCCCATATCGTACGGCATACTATAGCGCGCCGTTTTTCATCATTTTTGAAGATTTGAAAAAAATGACAAAATGACAAAAACGAAAGGTTATAGCCCATGTTTTTTGAAATTTTGAAAAAAAAAGTTAGCCTCGTTTCTCATCATTTTGGACCATGGGCTATAGCCCATATCGTACGGCATACTATAGCGCGCCGTTTTTCATCATTTTTGAAGATTTGAAAAAATGACGAAATGACAAAAACGAAAGGTTATAGCCCATGTTTTTTGAAATTTTGAAAAAAAAAGTTAACCTCGTTTCTCATCATTTTGGACCATGGGCTATAGCCCATATCGTACGGCATACTATAGCGCGCCGTTTTTCATCATTTTTGAAGATTTGAAAAAAATGACAAAATGACAAAAACGAAAGGTTATAGCCCATGTTTTTTGAAATTTTGAAAAAAAAAGTTAGCCTCGTTTCTCATCATTTTGGACCATGGGCTATAGCCCATATCGTACGGCATTCTATAGCGCGCCGTTTTTCATCATTTTTAAAGATTTGAAAAAATGACGAAATGACAAAAACGAAAGGTTATAGCCCATGTTTTTTGAAATTTTGAAAAAAAAAGTTAGCCTCGTTTCTTATCATTTTGGACCATGGGCTATAGCCCATATCGTACGGCATACTATAGCGCGCCGTTTTTCATCATTTTTGAAGATTTGAAAAAAATGACGAAATGACAAAAACGAAAGGTTATAGCCCATGTTTTTTGAAATTTTGAAAAAAAAAGTTATGGGCTATTTTGGACCATGGGCTATAGCCCATATCGTACGGCATTCTATAGCGCGCCGTTTTTCATCATTTTTAAAGATTTGAAAAAATGACGAAATGACAAAAACGAAAGGTTATAGCCCATGTTTTTTGAAATTTTGAAAAAAAAAGTTAGCCTCGTTTCTTATCATTTTGGACCATGGGCTATAGCCCATATCGTACGGCATACTATAGCGCGCCGTTTTTCATCATTTTTGAAGATTTGAAAAAAATGACGAAATGACAAAAACGAAAGGTTATAGCCCATGTTTTTTGAAATTTTGAAAAAAAAAGTTAGCCTCGCTTCTCATCATTTTGGACCATGGGCTATAGCCCATATCGTACGGCATACTATAGCGCGCCGTTTTTCATCATTTTTGAAGATTTGAAAAAAATGACAAAATGACAAAAACGAAAGGTTATAGCCCATGTTTTTTGAAATTTTGAAAAAAAAAGTTAGCCTCGTTTCTCATCATTTTGGACCATGGGCTATAGCCCATATCGTACGGCATACTATAGCGCGCCGTTTTTCATCATTTTTGAAGATTTGAAAAAAATGACAAAATGACAAAAACGAAAGGTTATAGCCCATGTTTTTTGAAATTTTGAAAAAAAAAGTTAGCCTCGTTTCTCATCATTTTGGACCATGGGCTATAGCCCATATCGTACGGCATACTATAGCGCGCCGTTTTTCATCATTTTTGAAGATTTGAAAAAAATGACAAAATGACAAAAACGAAAGGTTATAGCCCATGTTTTTTGAAATTTTGAAAAAAAAAGTTAGCCTCGTTTCTCATCATTTTGGACCATGGGCTATAGCCCATATCGTACGGCATTCTATAGCGCGCCGTTTTTCATCATTTTTAAAGATTTGAAAAAATGACGAAATGACAAAAACGAAAGGTTATAGCCCATGTTTTTTGAAATTTTGAAAAAAAAAGTTAGCCTCGTTTCTTATCATTTTGGACCATGGGCTATAGCCCATATCGTACGGCATACTATAGCGCGCCGTTTTTCATCATTTTTGAAGATTTGAAAAAAATGACGAAATGACAAAAACGAAAGGTTATAGCCCATGTTTTTTGAAATTTTGAAAAAAAAAGTTATGGGCTATTTTGGACCATGGGCTATAGCCCATATCGTACGGCATTCTATAGCGCGCCGTTTTTCATCATTTTTAAAGATTTGAAAAAATGACGAAATGACAAAAACGAAAGGTTATAGCCCATGTTTTTTGAAATTTTGAAAAAAAAAGTTAGCCTCGTTTCTTATCATTTTGGACCATGGGCTATAGCCCATATCGTACGGCATACTATAGCGCGCCGTTTTTCATCATTTTTGAAGATTTGAAAAAAATGACGAAATGACAAAAACGAAAGGTTATAGCCCATGTTTTTTGAAATTTTGAAAAAAAAAGTTAGCCTCGCTTCTCATCATTTTGGACCATGGGCTATAGCCCATATCGTACGGCATACTATAGCGCGCCGTTTTTCATCATTTTTGAAGATTTGAAAAAAATGACAAAATGACAAAAACGAAAGGTTATAGCCCATGTTTTTTGAAATTTTGAAAAAAAAAGTTAGCCTCGTTTCTCATCATTTTGGACCATGGGCTATAGCCCATATCGTACGGCATACTATAGCGCGCCGTTTTTCATCATTTTTGAAGATTTGAAAAAAATGACAAAATGACAAAAACGAGGTTATAGCCCATGTTTTTTGAAATTTTGAAAAAAAAAGTTAGCCTCGTTTCTCATCATTTTGGACCATGGGCTATAGCCCATATCGTACGGCATACTATAGCGCGCCGTTTTTCATCATTTTTGAAGATTTGAAAAAAATGACGAAATGACAAAAACGAAAGGTTATAGCCCATGTTTTTTGAAATTTTGAAAAAAAAAGTTAGCCTCGTTTCCCATCATTTTGGACCATGGGCTATAGCCCATATCGTACGGCATACTAAAGCGCGCCGTTTTTCATCATTTTTGAAGATTTGAAAAAAATGACGAAATGACAAAAACGAAAGGTTATAGCCCATGTTTTTTGAAATTTTGAAAAAAAAAGTTAGCCTCGTTTCTCATCATTTTGGACCATGGGCTATAGCCCATATCGTACGGCATACTATAGCGCGCCGTTTTTCATCATTTTTGAAGATTTGAAAAAAATGACGAAATGACAAAAACGAAAGGTTATAGCCCATGTTTTTTGAAATTTTGAAAAAAAAAGTTAGCCTCGTTTCTCATCATTTTGGACCATGGGCTATAGCCCATATCGTACGGCATACTATAGCGCGCCGTTTTTCATCATTTTTGAAGATTTGAAAAAAATGACGAAATGACAAAAACGAAAGGTTATAGCCCATGTTTTTTGAAATTTTGAAAAAAAAAGTTAGCCTCGTTTCTCATCATTTTGGACCATGGGCTATAGCCCATATCGTACGGCATTCTATAGCGCGCCGTTTTTCATCATTTTTAAAGATTTGAAAAAATGACGAAATGACAAAAACGAAAGGTTATAGCCCATGTTTTTTGAAATTTTGAAAAAAAAAGTTAGCCTCGTTTCTTATCATTTTGGACCATGGGCTATAGCCCATATCGTACGGCATACTATAGCGCGCCGTTTTTCATCATTTTTGAAGATTTGAAAAAAATGACGAAATGACAAAAACGAAAGGTTATAGCCCATGTTTTTTGAAATTTTGAAAAAAAAAGTTATGGGCTATTTTGGACCATGGGCTATAGCCCATATCGTACGGCATTCTATAGCGCGCCGTTTTTCATCATTTTTAAAGATTTGAAAAAATGATGAAATGACAAAAACGAAAGGTTATAGCCCATGTTTTTTGAAATTTTGAAAAAAAAAGTTAGCCTCGTTTCTTATCATTTTGGACCATGGGCTATAGCCCATATCGTACGGCATACTATAGCGCGCCGTTTTTCATCATTTTTGAAGATTTGAAAAAAATGACGAAATGACAAAAACGAAAGGTTATAGCCCATGTTTTTTGAAATTTTGAAAAAAAAAGTTAGCCTCGCTTCTCATCATTTTGGACCATGGGCTATAGCCCATATCGTACGGCATACTATAGCGCGCCGTTTTTCATCATTTTTGAAGATTTGAAAAAAATGACAAAATGACAAAAACGAAAGGTTATAGCCCATGTTTTTTGAAATTTTGAAAAAAAAAGTTAGCCTCGTTTCTCATCATTTTGGACCATGGGCTATAGCCCATATCGTACGGCATACTATAGCGCGCCGTTTTTCATCATTTTTGAAGATTTGAAAAAAATGACAAAATGACAAAAACGAAAGGTTATAGCCCATGTTTTTTGAAATTTTGAAAAAAAAAGTTAGCCTCGTTTCTCATCATTTTGGACCATGGGCTATAGCCCATATCGTACGGCATACTATAGCGCGCCGTTTTTCATCATTTTTGAAGATTTGAAAAAATGACGAAATGACAAAAACGAAAGGTTATAGCCCATGTTTTTTGAAATTTTGAAAAAAAAAGTTAACCTCGTTTCTCATCATTTTGGACCATGGGCTATAGCCCATATCGTACGGCATACTATAGCGCGCCGTTTTTCATCATTTTTGAAGATTTGAAAAAAATGACAAAATGACAAAAACGAAAGGTTATAGCCCATGTTTTTTGAAATTTTGAAAAAAAAAGTTAGCCTCGTTTCTCATCATTTTGGACCATGGGCTATAGCCCATATCGTACGGCATTCTATAGCGCGCCGTTTTTCATCATTTTTAAAGATTTGAAAAAATGACGAAATGACAAAAACGAAAGGTTATAGCCCATGTTTTTTGAAATTTTGAAAAAAAAAGTTAGCCTCGTTTCTTATCATTTTGGACCATGGGCTATAGCCCATATCGTACGGCATACTATAGCGCGCCGTTTTTCATCATTTTTGAAGATTTGAAAAAAATGACGAAATGACAAAAACGAAAGGTTATAGCCCATGTTTTTTGAAATTTTGAAAAAAAAAGTTAGCCTCGCTTCTCATCATTTTGGACCATGGGCTATAGCCCATATCGTACGGCATACTATAGCGCGCCGTTTTTCATCATTTTTGAAGATTTGAAAAAAATGACAAAAACGAAAGGTTATAGCCCATGTTTTTTGAAATTTTGAAAAAAAAAGTTAGCCTCGTTTCTCATCATTTTGGACCATGGGCTATAGCCCATATCGTACGGCATACTATAGCGCGCCGTTTTTCATCATTTTTGAAGATTTGAAAAAAATGACAAAATGACAAAAACGAAAGGTTATAGCCCATGTTTTTTGAAATTTTGGAAAAAAAAAGTTAGCCTCGTTTCTCATCATTTTGGACCATGGGCTATAGCCCATATCGTACGGCATACTATAGCGCGCCGTTTTTCATCATTTTTGAGGATTTGAAAAAAATGACGAAATGACAAAAACGATGGGTTATAGCCCATGTTTTTTGAAATTTTGAAAAAAAAAAGTTAGCCTCGTTTCTCATAATTTTGGACCGTGGGCTATAGCCCATATCGTACGGCATACTATAGCGCGCCGTTTTTCATCATTTTTGAAGATTTGAAAAAAATTACGAAATGACAAAAACGAAAGGTTATAGCCCATGTTTTTTGAAATTTTGAAAAAAAGAGTTAGCCTCGTTTCTCATCATTTTGGACCATGGGCTATAGCCCATATCGTACGGCATACTATAGCGCGCCGTTTTTCATCATTTTTGAAGATTTGAAAAAAATGACAAAATGACAAAAACGAAAGGTTATAGCCCATGTTTTTTGAAATTTTGAAAAAAAAAGTTAGCCTCGTTTCTCATAATTTTGGACCATGGGCTATAGCCCATATCGTACGGCATTCTATAGCGCGCCGTTTTTCATCATTTTTAAAGATTTGAAAAAAATTACGAAATGACAAAAACGAAAGGTTATAGCCCATGTTTTTTGAAATTTTGAAAAAAAAAAGTTAGCCTCGTTTCTCATCATTTTGGACCATGGGCTTGGACCATATCGTACGGCATACTATAGCGCGCCGTTTTTCATCATTTTTGAAAAAAATGACGAAATGACAAAAACGATGGGTTATAGCCCATGTTTTTTGAAAAAAAAAAGAGTTAGCCTCGTTTCTCATCATTTTGGACCATGGGCTATAGCCCATATCGTACGGCATACTATAGCGCGCCGTTTTTCATCATTTTTGAAAAAAATGACGAAATGACAAAAACAATGGGTTATAGCCCATGTTTTTTGAAATTTTGGAAAAAAAAGTTAGCCTCGTTTCTCATCATTTTGGACCATAGCCCATATCGTACGGCATACTATAGCGCGCCGTTTTTCATTATTTTTGAAGATTTAAAAAAAATGACGAAATGACAAAAACGATGGGTTATAGCCCATGTTTTTTGAAATTTTGGAAAAAAAAGTTAGCCTCGTTTCTCATCATTTTGGACCATGGGCTATAGCCCATATCGTACGGCATACTATAGCGCGCCGTTTTTCATCATTTTTGAAAAAAATGACGAAATGACAAAAACGATGGGTTATAGCCCATGTTTTTTGAAATTTTGAAAAAAAAAGTTAGCCTCGTTTCTCATCATTTTGGACCATGGGCTATAGCCCATATCGTACGGCATACTATAGCGCGCCGTTTTTCATCATTTTTGAGGATTTGAAAAAAATGGAAAAAAAAATCCGCAATTTCAATTTGCGCAATTTGACAAAAACGATGGGTTATAGCCCATGTTTTTTGAAAAAAAAAGTTAGCCTCGTTTCTCATCATTTTGGACCATGGGCTATAGCCCATATCGTACGGCATACTATAGCGCGCCGTTTTTCATCATTTTTGAAAAAAATTACGAAATGACAACGATGAGTTATAGCCCATGTTTTTTGAAATTTTGAAAAAAAAAGTTGGCCTCGTTTCTCATCATTTTGGACCATGGGCTATAGCCCATATCGTACAGCATACTATAGCGCGCACAATGAGCAGAAAATGAACCATGTAAATACAACAAATTGAGGGCACCGCAGGGAGTTGAACCCCATTCTGGTAAACCAGGAGTACCACACCAGTGCCATAGTTTTTTGTTTTATAATTTACAGGTCCAAAATCAGTCATTAGTTTAAATTTTGCTAAATATGTTTAACTTACTCTTGCCGACCTCCTGCGGCAAGATAATAAAAAGATAGCCTAAACACTCAATTTGAATGATAGCCATGATTATGTCTTTATACAATTGAAAGAAGACTCACACCACAAATACATTAAGGAAAACTCCTCAGACATAAACTAAGACATTTATTTTGTCATGCTCATAAAGTGCTGCAAAGTGCTACAAGTGAAAAGTGCAGCAGAAAACGTTTGGGTCATAGGCCCATCGTCGATGCCTCGCCTACTGACCGGCATGGATGATGAAGTTTTAGCTGTGCAAATGGAAGCATAAATAAATCACATCAATACACACCACATAATGTGATGTTAACTGACGCGATGAAGCTTCACTCGCACATTATAAAAGACATACATCACATCAACCAACATCACATACCTAGCCCTAACCCTACCCTATGTACATTATGTGATGTAGGAGGACATGATGAAGCCTTACTCACAAATGTGAAATGAGACAAGACATAAACACACATCACATACCGGGCCTGTGTTCATAGGTGATGTGGGCTTACATAATGAAGCTTTACTCACAAATTAGATCTGATAATATAGCACCAACAACGGTCTTATGACCTAGATGTTTGCTGCTGCACTTTTCACTTTAAGAACTTTGAGCACTTTATGAACATGAACAAAATAGATTTTCTTGGTCTCTGCCCAAGCAGTTGGCCTTAAGTTTCCGTGGCACAAGTTTGTCTATCTAGTTGTCCCATGTAGGAAACATGGGGCAAAATGTACAATTTATGCCATTTGTGGACGTTTGACATAAATTATACGAGGTAGCAGCATTCTTTGCGCCCCAGTATTTGTCAGCAATACTACGAACATTAGTACACAACATACAACAGCAATAAACACAATTCGTATGGCGCAATGCCAACAGACGTGAATAACAAGCTATCCGCAATTGCTGTGAAATATCACCTTTAAAAAACACATGAATGCACATCACATATCGGCCTGTGTTCATATCTGATGTGAACTGACGTGTTGACGCTTTACTGGTAAATTACATGAAACAGCTTCAAGTGAGAAACTGTACACGAGACATGACCCGAGTCACACATACACTAGTGAAGAACTAGTGTCATAGATAGGAAAGAAATAAATTAGAAATTACAATACAATAAAGCAAAATGCGATTAAAAACTCTGACCACAAAAAAATAACTTTATTAACCCATTCTGACCTGAGATCAGATTCATACGAGGTTTCCACTGGACACACACTGGTCTGATGAACCCATTCTGACCTGAGATCAGATTCTAAAAATGTCAGTCATTCTTCGATTTTTCAAAAATAGCAGACCTACAAGCTCGTAGCGCGCCACTCGTTGGCGCGCTATGAGCTTGTAGATCTGCTATTTTTCAATAGCTAAAGCATAACATGATGCTAACACCAAAATGGGTGCCCGGTCAGAATGGGTTAAAGCAAAGAATAGAAGAGAGAAAAGATGAAGGTTGGGTAGAAACCTTGTACATCCAAAACAGTTACTTTTCTGGACTAAAAAACTACTGTGATCCAATATTATTAATATAATAATCTGTGTTCCAATGTTATTATTTAGACACAAGCTCTTGCTGATACTTCACTGGTTCAATATATTAGAAAAACAGACTACATAATGTTAAATATTCAATAATGCATTTGCCTCGTGAGATTGGCCATTTGCTACTTGTGTGTGACACTGTAGCATGACCAAGTAAGGGAATTTATTTACTAAAGATTGAACTATGGCGATACAAGGTTTCTGCCCAACAGTCAAGGATAATAAACTACGCTCACTTACCTCCAATATCAGCACTAAACAAAACACACACACCAACCAAGGAAACAAATGACACAGCGGCCATCATTTGCTTCCTCTTGTTAGTTTGCACAGACCTACAGCATAGTAAGCTGTAAACACAGTGTTAAGGGGCTACATGCTACCATAATGACACAAGACATAAATCACATACCTCCACATCACATTTGTACACACATAACACACTAGTGAAGAACTAGGGCAATAGATAGGCAAGAAGAAAGAAATAACCTAAATAAAGCAAAATGCGATTAAAAACTATGACAACAAAAAATAAATAACTTTATTAAATCCAAAGAATAGAGAAGAAAAAGGAGACACAAGAGAACATACATATGTGATGTGGATGTGGACAGACTTTACCCGTAAATTATGTTAAACGATAAATAAATCACATGCCTCAACAAACATCACATAACGGTGATGTGGACTGGCATTATACACACAAATTAAGTGAAACTATACATGGCGCGAAAGACAACCTACGGTATGGTAGCATGTAGCCCACTTAAACAAGCAGCAGGAATCAGACGGTTAACTAACCTTCACTGCTAACAGCAGCCAGCAGTGGCAACAGCATAGAGTTCACCCAGCAGTGGCAACAGCATAGAGTTCACACCTCCAGTCAGCTTCACTTTCTGAAATGGCAGGGGGAAAGAAAATTAGTTGTCGGCCTACAGGATGACATTTTGGAAGTCATAAAAGTCACTGACAGGGCTGTGTCACCTTTATTACACACAGTCTAGAGCTATAATCTGCCTTGTGCAACCATTTATTTTATGAAGACAGCCCTAGTTTCTACTACAGCCACATGTAATCAAGGTACATACCATGTGGGGCCTTCCGTCGCTCGGTTGAAGATGGCCGGTATTAATAGAGCCGCGTAGGTTGTATGGCACAATACGTCCCGAGCACCGTACGCCTCGTAATCTCAGGGAGCGTTCGTTGACACCGTTATTCGTTTCAGCCCAGCCGAGTAGACACTCTATTACCAATACCAGCCATCTCCTGATGACTGCAGCCAAGGTCACCGCATGACACCAAGGTCACATGATCAACCTGTAAGACACAAACATACACCAACATTACTCTTTATCCAGATTTTATACATTGTAGAAAATACGTCTTTAGGAAATTCTTGCATTTTTCTTTTGCAACCAGATCTTATTTTAATGATGTTTGGGAGACAAAAAACACTTTCCTGGGGTTTTTATGCGTTTAGATATTTTAGTATTTCAAAGAGTCCATGATGTCATGGACACTGGGCTCACTTCCTTCCTGGACTGTTGTCTCAGCAAGACAGCCCTCCCCTATCCACAAGGAGGAGCAGTGGACCAAAGCATTGTGGGAATTGTAGTTCAGGAAGGAAGTGAGCCCGGTGTCCATGACATCATGGAGTCCATAGACACTTTGAAATACTAAAATAACTAAAAACACATAAAAACCCCAGGAAAGTGTTTGTCTCAAAAATCATTCAAATAAGATCTGGCTGCAAAAGGGGTGAAGTGGCCCTTTAAAGTTGCTCTGTATGGTAGAAATTGGCATGTAGATCTGCTACTTTTGTATGCATGTGTACGTTTGTACATTTGAGTTTTCCATCCAGCAGAGACATTTAGTTTAGCTTAATCTTATGAATGTGTCTGAGCCACAGTTACAACTTGTGTTACCATGATGTACTAAAGTAAAAGGGTATGGCATCAAAATGCACTAACAAAATGCCAAATGTAGCTCATTATGCAGATATGTCCCATTTCAAATGTTTGAAAGAAAACAAATCTGAAAATAGCAGATCTACAATCTCACAATGCATTGCATCACAATGCATTGTGAGCTTGTAGATAAGCTACTTTCAAATTTCAAAATGTGGTTGTAGCCATAGTGGTAAATAACTGCAATGTAGCTAGGCTGTTTATTTTAATAATCCAAATCGACAAAGTAACTAGCAATTAAAAGTTTCCAAATAATTGTAGTGTAGTATAAAAGTAGCCTACAACATATTTTCCACAGTAGCCCAACTTCAATAAAATGTAGTGATTAACTTCCCACTGGTTTAGTTTAGCTTGTTTGCTTCTCAAAAAGGATCAACTAATTCCTCATAATGTTGTCCATTTAGTGTCACAATAAACAACCAACAGTCCTTCTAACAACTCTAATGTTTACACAATAGAGTTAATGGTGGATAAAAACCTTACCTTGCAGCAGCTACGCCCCAAACACACTGCCACTGCACCGCATGCGTCCATTTTAAACCTAGAGTATCCGGATCTGTTGAAACACGTCATTGGAAAGTCCATCGGTCATTGGTTGGTTGGTTCCGTCAGAGTGAATGGACTCATCTCATCCGCTGCAGCTGTGTGTGGATTTACAAGCAGCACGCACACACACACACACACACACACACACACACACACCGGCGAGTGGAAGTAGGCAGCCTGCATGCACTCACAAACGTGTTATATTAAATTAAATGAACATCATGAATGTTGTGTTCTTATATCCATACTGAATTGAATCATATACATAAGATTGTCTTTCTGGTTTCTTTATTATCATGACCGCTCCTGTCGACTTGCCGGTCTCAATCATAACATCCTGTTACATCACCTTTGGTGTCCCTATACATTTATGTTACCTGTCGTTACCTGCTTGCTTCCTGGTCATGTGACTTCAGTAACCAATACACGACAATGAATATAAATTATAAACGGTTTATTGATTAAAGAACCCTGAAAGAAGAGATATATAAACATAGCCTACTCTGTTGTAAAGTATAGGAAGTAAAACAAGTATAGGAAGTATACATGAATAGATAAATAGACAGACAGACAGACAGACAGACAGACAGACAGACAGACAGATCTAGAATGGTTTGGACATACAGCAAATTAATGATACATGTGATTGTTCTTTATAGCAATTTTATGTTTAATGCATTTTTATTTTATTTATTCATTCATAATTATTTGAATAAATTGTCACCTTTTACTTTGAAATGATTTGTAGTTTTTGAGCATTTTAACTTAAACGCCCAATGCATATATTTTGCCAATGGCAATAGCACAAACTTCAGCACGCTACTAGTCCTATACATACATACACCTATAGAAATATGTTCATCTTACGGTGGACTGCATGTTTGCCTGAAAACGAATCTCTGAAATGTTCCATAGATTTAGAAATATTATAGTGCTTTAACATTTGAGGATTTACAATGGGGGTCATCCCAGTCATGCTTGCAAAATATATGTAAATAATTCAAATAAAATATACACAATATACAAAACATGGGGTCAGTTTCCTTCAGCCCATGAAGGCCTCGGAGTGATTTTCGTCTTTTTTTCAAATCCTCAAAAATGATTAAAAAAAAAGTCATGCATAGTATATGCCGTCCGAGACCATGGGCTGTTTATCTCTAGACGTTTGAATGCTTATAATAATACATTTTATTTATATGGCGCCTTTCAGGTCACTCAAGGTCGCCTAACAAGCAGGAAAGAAATACAATACAATAAAGCAAGTTTAAAATACACACAAAGGCCTGCAGCAGACTTTTACTCAAGGTGGGAGTAAGCTTGTCTGAATAGGTGGGATTTGAAGGTGGGGAGTGAGTCCATGTTTCGAATGTCGGTGGGAAGGCTGTTCCAGAGGCGAGGGGCATTGTTTCCACAATGGAAACAAGTCTCTGGCTCTTCCATCATTATTTATTTTAGCTTTCCGTATACACAGCGAGCACAGTGGCTCACTGGGTACTGTGGTACAGAGCCTGCCTGGGAATCAGGAGGCCACAGGTTCAAGTCCTGGCTCTGACATAGTGTCCCAAAATCATGAAAAAATGACATACTATGCTGTCTGAAACCATGAACTATATAGGCCTGTTTTGTGATTTTCATATTTTTTTCAAATCCTCCAAAAAAACGACATATACTAGTATGCCGTCCGAAACCATGGACTATATTATGTAGTTTTTTCGCGATTTTCATCTTTCTTTCAAATCCTCCAAAAATCAACGGACATTTTTGTTTTAGACACTGGCTGCCTGCGTCTCCCCAAACTGCTCATCTTGGTGGAGGTTTCCCTGCGCGGTCCGTCCCGCCGCACGCCTGCCGCTCCGCTAGGCTCCGCGCGCTCTGGGGGGATTTACGGCCAGGTGATTGGTGCTGACAGAGAAGACTTAAACGGTCTTTAGCCAAAAACATTTGTGCGAATGTGGTGAGTGACGCGCCGTGTTTCTCCTCCTGCTCGTCTGGTTACATTTGGTAATGTCTGTGACATACAGTAGGCCTACATAAGGCTGAAAAAAGGCTGAGTTCATTTATATTAAATATTGAAGATGATGATAGTCAAATAGAATCGCTTAAATCCGAATGTAGATTACGTAGTTGGCCCTTAAGGTGTTCTAATTTTTTTTTTTTTAAGTTTGGACACACCTGGCCTCGACTAAATGGCAGGGACGTGCAGAGTGTGTTCCAGGTGCACTTTTTAGACAAAAATATAGTGAAAATGGCAGATCTACAAGCTCACAATGTGTCACGCTGCGACGCGTTGAGAGCTTGTAGATCAGCTATTTTTCAATAGCTAAAGTATAACATAATGCTTAGTTAAAACACCAAAAGGGGTTCCCGTCCAGAATATGCTATATAAATAAAGCTTAATCTAACATTCTTGAGTGAATAAGAAATGAACTCAGAATGAAGGCAAATGTGCCATGGATTGATATCACATTCTCTTGATATTACATTCTCTGACGCAAGTCATGAGCTGTAATAGTTGAAATATATCTACGATAATGGATGAAATAAAGGTGACAATGCCTTCACTATACGTAATACTGTAGATACAGTGCAGAATCATCTTTATTTTAAGTTTTTTGAAAAAAGGTGTGAAATACAGTACAATACAGTAGGAAGTAGATTTAGCAGCGCCTCTTAGCTGAGAAACTCTCTGCCTGAAATCTCAGGCAAGCAAACTGTCCTCTTTTAAATATCTTCTTAAACTCACTTCTACGATTCAGATTATTCATAATTTATGTATTGTCCTTTATATTATTATCTTGTTTATCCTCTAGTGTAAAGAAATTTGTAACTGAAAGGTGAAAAATTGGCATTCCATGTATACCACATTTGTAATAACTTTACAATTCAGTTGCAATGCTTCATGTTATTTATTTCGAATAACATTTGAAACAACATATTCAGTAATATTAATCTGAAATAACAAAAAAACAAAAAAAAAATTGACAGATTAAGCACACTGAGGAGTACAGTGACAGGCCACATGGGCCTGTGTGGTCTCCCTCACATCCACACTTTTCTGATAGATGTTGGCGATAACATTCATGTTCGAATCTGCAATGAGGAAGAACACAAAGAAATTAGGACATGTGTAATTCTTTGTAGAATACATTTTCATACGTTTTCATTTTTTGCTTTCTAAACTCACCAATTGGTACGCAGTGGTAGTCGACAGTGACAGGAATGGTCTTCACAGGGGCACAACCAGCCATACAACGCAGCACAGGTTCAACAGAGTAGCATTTGGACATCTGACCATGAACGATTATCTGCTTCTCCAGCTTGACAGATTCTTGCTTCAGGAAACATTCTGTAAAAGTGAGATGAGTTTATTGTACCGGATGTATGCACAGCATTTCGTAGGTCAAATCACCTGAAATTACTAGTTGATATGGATATTTTAACGTTCAGATGTCTGTCTGTAATATTTTCACGCCTGAACATTTAGTAGTTGTGGCACTCTAATGCACACTAAATTACCGTGGCTAAGTGCACTTATGAATAAAAGGAGAACTGATTTATTATTATAGTTAAAGACTTAATTCAAGTTGGAATACTTGAATACAGAATGATAGTGTTAAAGAAGCTATAACATGCATTTTAAATTTGTTTTCAATATTTCATATATTCTTTATGCGCCTCAATTTTATTTCTAATGGTTTGAGCCTAAATGACCACTCTGATATAGCCAGTCCAAGTCATTTCTTTCTGACCTCTGAAGCAGTTTTAGCTGCAGTACGACAATGCCCTGAAGGGTTGGGGGCGCTGATATGCAATTTATTTAATCTCAGTCATTATAATACTTATGCTAGATAAACCCAGGCTTGTTTCCATTCCATGCTAGCTTCAAATATCAACAATGGCAGACATTGTAAACAAAGTGGAAATGCAAATTTGGAACTGAAGACTGAAGAGGGGGAGGAATTATACAAAGTAGGGTGATGCTGATGACATCACGCATATGACCAAATCAGTTGAGCTGTTCAGAGCAATTTCCATAAAAGCCCCTATATTGTATTAGGAGAAAACCTGATTGTTCAAAATTGGGTATTTGTGGGGAGTGCAAAAAACACAAAAAAAATGAAAAGTTTAATTTCATGTTGTAGGACCTTTAAGTGAAAAGGTAGCCTACTTTAGATTCTGTTTTGCCAATCATCATATGAAGTAAACTTGCAAAGATGAGGTGTATGTTTTACCAGTAGTGTCACGGCAGCTCTGAGAAGGAAGCACCCATTGATGGGCGAAGCTGACTGGGCTCTTGGTCAGACGTCCGTTGGGGGTGCTGTACTCTTCTCTGACTTCCCCATCAGCCTTACCGCAGATTCCACAGGTCTTTCCCTTCATCCAGTCCACCACTTTAACCTGAGAACAAAGAAAGCCTTTATGGTTTATGGACCTAGAGTTTAGTCTTTTCAGGACAACGCTGTTAAAAATCCTTGTTTTTAAATTAGTGAAATAGGGTGCTAAATTAATATTCAAATGTCTCACCTTCAATGTGTCAACATCAAAGTAGACCTCCTGAAGACCCAGGCTTGGTGCATGGAGAGCGATACCGTCACCTCTCCGTTTGATCTGGATTTTGGCTGTAATGGTTACAAAAACAGACGTGAAGTAGGATATTTGTCTGCTAGAAGTAACAATGTGAATAATTTCAGATTGACACATTCATTTGACATTTTAATATATAGGAGACCTGTGGGATGCTGGTATGGGAGGCTGCTGATGGGAACTTCCATTCCATTCACCATCACAACAATAGCATTGTTCTTGGGGAATAGGGCAACATCGCTGTTGAAAGAGAGTTCAGAAGTGAATGTACCGCCATATCGCCAAAATGGATTTTCTAAGACAAGGTAATTGGTTTCCTTCTTTAGGAATATTAGACATTTGCTACACTTACATATCAGCAATTTTTACATTGATCTCCTTTTGTTGAAGTGCGAGATCTTTCTTCAGTAGAACCAGGAACTTGAGCTCATCTGTGCAATCCTGAGCCAGAACCTGCTGGCAAGAGACGGGCATCTCATTCTTGTAGCTCTTGTTGTTGAACGTGATCAGTTGGTCACCAACCATGGAGCACTCGGCTAGAAAAAAAAGAAACAAAGAATACTTTAGTTAATTGTTTTTACCATTCAGCTATTAAAACAATAAAAGCACTCTACACTGTAAGGAGGCTGCACAATATATCGTTACCGTATTATTATCGCGGTATATGAACATGCACAATATCAGTATCGCAAAAAGGCAACTGTATCGCGATATATAGATATGTCGTCGATATATCGACTTCGACGATATATATACTTCTAAAGGCCGCAACATCCCTCTGTTTTAGCCTGTGCCCCTCGATAAATAAACCACCATTCAGTTTCTCCCTTTTTCATGCTCCTGTTGGTGTGTGTGTGTGTGTGTGTGTGTGTGTGTGTGTGTGTGTGTGTGTGTGTGTGTGTGTGTGTGTGTGTGTGTGCGTGTGTATGTGTGAGGGGAGAGGGGTCTGTGCTATGTTGCTACGGGGAATGTGCTACAGTACGACGTTGCGTTGTTGTTAGCCCTGGTCCAGTGCGTTAGCGAACTCACCAACACATTTTTTTTTATGTTTAGTTTTCAATGTTGCAACACATTAAGATATAGAATATGAAATGTAAATGATAATATTGTATATCGTATCGATATCATCATGCAGCCCTAGTACAATGTATACTCTTACAGTACCTGCATGAGCCTTATTAACCACATAGGAGATCTTGTCAAGCAGGCTGTCCTGATAGGCGTCCAACTCAGCGGCTGTGTGTCCAATGGGCAGATAAATAGGGAGAGCACATCCCAGTTTGTACAAGATCCTCTGTTGAAATTGAAAACACCAGCCATGATTAATACAATGTAAAAGATCAAATGGTACACAAGCAATTTATCTGTAGATCGCTATGAAAGTAAATAGATTGTTAAAAGTGTACCTTTGGTGTCTTCAGCACAACATTCAGGGTTCTCTCAGAGGCAACAGCCACAGTCAGTATGATCTGTTTGTGAGCATTCTTGACCTTTGCAAGGCTTACATCAAGTTCTCTGGCCATTATTATATTATATATGTAATCAGCGATCCTATTGTGTGAAAAAGACAAAGATATTTGATAAACATTGCATGCATACACTTTTTAATTAAGAATCTGAAAGTGATATTGTGATTTGGAGACCTCTTTGCCCATTTTTTCCATTCTTCTGGAATCCTTTCCCATGAAAACTTCATGCGGAAAGCAGGGTCTGGGCCAACAAGACCAGTTTCAGCTATCATCTGAGTCCCATACTGCCTGCACTCCTTACCCCAGGCAATCTTAGCCTAAGAGAATGATATGGGAAACAATTAAGACCATTTGAAACAAATCACAACTAAGTCGAAATCAAATTAAATTAGAGTCTGAGATGCAAGATTCACCATGAGTTTTTGGTAGCTTAGCATCATGCCATCAGCACAGATTCTCCATTTGTCATTTTCATCAAGGTTAGCGAAGACAATCTGCAATCTGGAAGTAGATCTGTCGAAGTAAGCTGCAATCTGGTACCCTTGAACCTTCTGGTCAACTCTCACCGCACGGATGAGGATAGTCACGGCAGGCGTGACATGGTTAGCAAGATATTTGGCCTGAAGATGCAAATCAAGGAGTGAGGTTAATGGCTAAGTTCTTCAGATATATCTTAAAGGGATTGTCACATAATTTATTTATTTTTTATTTTAAGGTTTTCTGAGCTCAATTGCACCCAAAAAACCTGAACTTTTAACATTCAGTAGATTTTCTGTGGTCTGCATGGGGTTTTCTGGCTCGAACAAGTGCTCTGATTTTCCTGTTGTTTGTGATGTCGCAGCCTGCAAAATGGGATTTGCCAGCAGATGTCACTGTTTTCACAGTTTGACCTGTTTTCATTGCAGCTAAAAAGGCTTCCAAACCCCAGAGAAAACTCCATACCACAGAATATACACTGTTCAAAGTTCAGGTTTTTTGGGTGTAGCCTAATTGAGGTCATAAAACCTAAAATAAAAAATAAAAATAAATTTAAATTAATGTCATGAAACCTTTAATGTGTCTTCTTTGAATGGTGTGATAGAAATGTCCTCACCTTATTATAGATGGCCTCGAAGCTGTCGGCGCTGGTTTTAGAAGCCCTTTCAACGGAGGTTGCATACTGCAAATGAAACAGGCACATGTTTGTCAAAACAGAGCATATTATGGAATGATGGCCTGATGATGGAGAATTCTTTAGACAGCCTTTCGATAATTACCTGGTGAATGTGCTTATGGATGAAATCCATGTCAGGCTGTAATGGCAAAGACAACAGATCAACTCACTGTCTGAAATTTAAACAACAGAAAAGAAGAAGATGATTTTGAGCCTCACGCGAAACTCACGGCGAAACTGGATCTGGAAGAGCGACTGCTGGATGAAGACTTGGAGCGGCTGCTGCTAGAGCTGGATGAAGCTTTGCCAATGGCCTGCTTGCTCTGGGCACGGGAAGAGCTTGAGGATGATGAACTGACACTGCTGGAGCTAGAAGAGGATCTGGTACCGTTCTTCAGACCAGGAACCAAGATCTTCTTGAGCTTCAGGAGGACATTCTTGTCCTCTTGGATTTCCTCCTCATCGCTCATGTTGATCACTTTGATAATCTTCTCAGCTGCCTTTTCTCCAATCTGAATCTCAACCTCAATCTTCTCAACGACTGGTCCTTCAGCTGCATCAAAACAGAACAAGAAATTACTTATTATTCTTAACGACCTCTGTTACTCAATAAGATTATGTCATGTGGCCTATTTTACTTGCCTGGAGAAACCTCAACAAACACTTCATGGTTTCCAATCAGGGTGTAGAGGGCGCTGTCTCTGAGGAAGGCAGCATTGTGGGACTCAACATCAGCACAGGCCTTGAATCCAAAGGTCTCAGATGCAGTGCACATTTTCTTCTCAAAGAAGGCCTTCAGGGTTTTCAAGTTGCGGACAATTTTGACTGGCAGATCAGCAGCTATGATTTCGGATGACTTTGACTATAGAAAACAGAAAAATACAATCTCATAATCACATAACCAACATATTACATGTCTTGGTATGATATGGAACTTTATGTGTTAAAGGGGATCAGGCATCAAACACACCAAAGTACCAAACGAGGATGCAGCCCTAGATGAGATTGTAGAGGTGAAAACCTCCATGGATACAGCTGGGGATGCAACTGCAGCTGGGATAATTGGTGTGATTCTTGCAGCTGCAAGATCTGCCACATTTCTTGCAATAGCAACAGTCTCAACACTGCAGTGAAAGGTGAAAACTGTATGAATTTAAATATATAAGATAAATGGTGAATCATACATTGATGAGTGAGTCTCAACACTGGAGTGAAAGGTGAAAAAAAAGGTGAAAGGTGAATGTAGAATGAGAAATGGTGAATCATACAATGTGTTTGGTGAAAAGGATAGTACATACACTGCTGATGCGATCCTATCCACGACCCGAACAGGTGAAACCTGCATCTTGAAGTTTCCCTTAATCATGTCAACTCTTGCTTCTACCTTTGCAGGGAAAATGCTGTGGACTCTGGCTCTTGATACCAAAGCAGCCTGGATTAAATCAGTATTCACTCCCATAACTGCATATGTGTGCACGGCAACACTGAAAGGCAAAGAAAATGTGAACTTAACGTGAATCCCAGATTTCGTTCACTTCAATATATATATATATATATATATAAATCAATCACACCCGTGTGGGGCGCTCTTATCATCATAAATCATCATGCATCATCTCATACTGGCCAATAAGAATGCCTGTTGCCTGTGATTGGTTAGGTGATTTGCTCCTTTACGTAAATCTTCCCATCAATGTCAATGGCGTTTAATGTGTTTTTACGTCATATTTAGCGGAATTTTGACCTAATTTATCCGTTCATTGTCAATGGCAAATCTTGAGACGTGGGGGGACAAAAGCTGTATATAGGAGAGGCTAGTGCCCCTCAAAAATCACACCTGTGTGAAGTGAGGGGCACTCTTATAATCGTACATCATCATGACGTAACATATCTATTTACTCAGACACATGACGTAAATTCTCCATTCATTGTCAATGGGATCACTTTGTGTAGGACAGAAATAGTCGATTTGCTCGTCCACATATGACTTATATTCTACATTTTGTGAAGTTTGTGAAAAGATGAAAATCTACACTAACAGCTGAATATAGGAGGGGCTAGCGCCCCCCAAAAATAATAATAAATAGAAGAATGAGCTGCCATTTGTTTCACCTTGGAGTCATCGCAGCCATCACCTCAAATGTGTCAGCATTAAGAAGCATGGAAGGATGGAAGCCCGCAGCGAGAGGTGGTGTCACAGTTGCACGGACTGCAAAATTGAAAGATTATCTTCAGTCAAGTTTAAAAGGTCAAAACACCTAGGTTTCTATTAGGCTTGAGCTAATATTAACTTACGCTCAACAACAGCAGTAGCCACAGCAGCGGTATAGAAACTCAGCTCCATAGGCAGACCAATGCTAGTGGGGAAGATACGACGTACCTCAGCGGCAAGTATGGGTTTAGTGTAATGGAATTCAATACCAGCCATCAGAGCATCAAATGCCCTCCTTGCCTCAGCCTTAAGCATAGGACCAGTGGCAAGCTGTAGGAAAACATGCATGGTGTATGATGACATGCAGTGTTCAATTCAGAGTAAAATGATTATTAAATATAAAGTTATAACATTAATGTAACTGTACAACATTCAGTACCTCAATAACCTGGTCGACGATGGCTTTGTCCACGTTTGCAAATGCAATTTCCTGTCCGAAGAATTTGACATACACAGAGGCCAGAGGCTGGCTTGAAGGATGAGCTCTCCATTCATTAAGCTGAGGGATGATGACAGTAAACCTGAGTTAGTCCAGCTTTTGTAATGAAATTGTTCTGTGATCACATACGGTTCTTTAAAGAGAGAATGTAATAATTATATGTCCTTATACTTACAGCCCTGATAACGTTCTTCATCTTTGTAATTCTGTCAGCATCTTCAGGAAGCACAGGCATTTTCAGAAAAGCCTCCTGAACTCCTTCAGTTCTTACTCCCACCTAATAAAAGAAAATGAACAGAAGGTGTGAGGAATTATGTAACATGTCTATATATATATACACACACATACATATGTGTGTGCTGGTGGCACACACATATGTATGTGTGTGTATATATATATATATATATATATATATATATATATATATATATACATATATGCTGTATGCATCTGAGCAAAATGTCAACATGCAACTGAAAACGTTTTTAACCTCAAGAACATCAGCATATGCTCCAGCCAGGTAAGTGCGGGCTTTGGCCACAACAGCTCTTGGCAAAAGTGTTGCTGCGTCATTGATGTAGAAAGCAGTGGCAGCAGCACCCATCATCCATGGATCTGAATACAAGAACAAATTCATCAGATGTCTGATATCTGAGTGTAATAACTAATGGTAAATGAATGAACTGTTAATGCTCGTACTGTAATAGGCATCATAATGGATGGCTCTGCTGTAGTGGAAACTCATTCTCTCAAACTTGGAGCTGAGGATCCTGATGGCAACATTACAGGCAGCAGCACTGAAATCGGGAGATAAACATTTATGAGATATACCATCCTTTTAAAATAACAAGGGAAACAAGTGATTGCAGTGATTACTGTTAGGATTCTTACACTTGAGCAAAGTCAGGTGCTGTGCTCCTGGTCATGGCCTTCATGTAAGAGTAGACCAAACTAGCAACTTGCAGGTTCTTTTCATTCACAATGGCATTAGCAAGTGTGTACACCAAGCCCATGGAGAGCTTAGTCTCAAACATGACAATAGCAGCAACCATGCGGACCTCCGGTTGCACAGCCCTGTCCATGAACAGCTGAATAGCCACTTGCTGGACCTAAATCACAAAGATAAAAGCGCAAACACATTTTTTAATTGAATGGGATGGGCATGTTTGTGAACTGTTGGTAAGGTAAGGAGACAGACGGAGGAGCTCTGTTCTTACCATCTTGGGGTCCCTCTTTGCAATATTTCTTAGAGCCAGGACTGCATCAACGTGGACTCTCATTGGCAGAGAGGCAGCAGCTGAGCCAAATCCAGGGAGAAGCTTCATGATTGGTTTAAGACTGGCGGGATGACCGGCATTACCCAGAACTTTAAGGGCAAGTACTAGTTCGTCAATTTTACCCCTGGCGAGTACAGCATCTGCGACAAGGTCATGGATTGGCTATGGAAGGCACAGGAGAACAATAATATTACCATTCAAATGTTACTTACATTAACTGAAGTTAAGGTTTTTATGGAAGTAACAATTACATAAGCCAACCTTAACTAGGGCAGCTGGGCATTGTGGGTTCTCAACACAGAATTTGGCAACCATGGTACCATAGCCCAGCATGGCAATTTCACGCAGAACTGGGACTTTCTTAACCTTGGGGTTAAAAGCCAGGTGCTGAAGAGAGTAAAGAGAAAGAATTGTTATAACATCTTAATTAATAATGTGATGAAATACATAATTAATTTAAATGTACAATCTCATTAAGGATTGACCTATAGTACCTCAATGAGCTTGATGGCCTCCATGTCAGCTGTCACCATGTGCACCGATGCCAGCAGAGCTTGACTGGCCTCAACAATAGTGATGTCATCAGCAATAAACTTCTCCTCGATGAACTTCAAAGCAGCATGAGTTCCAATGGCAGGAACAGCATTCAGGATCCATTGTCTGAAAATGGAGAAACTCTCTTTAGATTTTCTTCCAGACATTTTCGTGATTTATTTTGCTTTATTTTTTAGATGTTGTTGTCGCTACCTGTAAGCTGGCCTGATTTTCTTTTGAGTCCAGATATCCTCAATCATCTCAAATTTGGCCACACGCAGCAGCTGGACAAGTTCAATAAACTTCAGGGGGGCATCTTCATGTACCTTGTCTGCATTATAGGTCACCACATGGTTCAGAATCTCAACAATCTGTCAAGAAGAAAATAGGTGTTATGTTGTGTTTGCCAGAGGAGAAAGTTGAAAATAATCATCAGAAGAGGAAATGGTTCTCAGTACCTGAGCTTCTGGGTTGGTGATCCTCAGCAGCTGGATGGGTGTCTGTAAAAGCTCAGTGCCAAACTCATACTGCAGAGATCCACGGTGGATAAACTCTTCCCTAAGGGGCTCCACCACGGCATCCTCAACATCAAGGTACTTCATAAATTGTCTGTGAAAAGGTTTTTAAGAACTAGTTAATTTAAAAACTCTTCCTTGTACGCTTTAAAAAGAGAAAGAAATCTCAACTACATACTTAGCCTCCATCTGGGCAGCACCATTCAGGATGTTGAAAGGTGAGAACTGAATGATCTCTGTGGAGGATACCTCCATTATCAGAGCACCAGCGTGCATTGGCTTCATAATGTAGGTGGCTGCAGAACCACCCTTCATGTCCATTCCTCTCTGCAAATAGACACAATTCACAATTACCCCCAGCACAAAATAATAATAATAACAAATGTAAGCATAGTTTCAAGAAATGTCCCTTACAGTTTTAGACTCGCACTCAACACAGTGCTTGGTGTAAGCCAAACCGATGTCTTTCATGATTCTCTCCTGGCATTGGTTTAGGTCCTTGGTCTTGGTCACATGGATACGTTCAGCCCTGGTGTCCTCACTAATGACATATTGAGTCTTGCACACACCCTGGGTTCCAACCTGGAGTAATAAAAGAGAACAGAAATTATTTGGGAGTTCAAATATCACCCTGGCCTTTTGGTTTATAATCATATAGAATATAATTAATTTGAACCTCTTGCATCTCGTAAACATTCTGGGTCTTCTTGATGTTGAGATGAAGGATGTTCAGGATACCTCTGTAGGTATTCAGCACAGTAGTGGAGACCCCTTCTGGTGCAAACACCTTGCCCACAACACCATTTGCATACTCAAACTTGATGGGAATCGAGAGCTGAGCAGCCATGGCTGAAAGGAGCTTAGTTGCAGGTACAAATGGGTCTTTCGGCCAGATGCCACTGTACTCAAAGATCTCAGGATCCACAATCTAGAAGGGGGAAAGCCAATTCTCAATTACAAATAATTTACGTAGAGGTCCTGAATTCCTGTCCATAACCCACATGAAATACTTAAATTCATATGCCTACCCACATTTATAAATGCTGAGTTTCATTCAAAGTTATTTGTAGTTTACCTTCAGAATGTAGATCCCTGTGCTCATTTGGCTGATCCGAACTTTGCTTGCGATTTTGATTCCAGCTCTAGCCAGGCCTTCCTCAGGCAGACCTCCCAAGACAACGGCTTCATACTGGTACACATAGGTCTTACCGGGTGCAAACTCAGGTTCTAAAACAAGAAGTTATAACACATGATATCGATGCAGAATTTATCAACAATTAATTTAAACATGAATACATATGTTATTGTAGTCTAAAAACATGATGTAGCTTTTAAAAAACAAGTCATTTCACAAATATATAGCTAAATAGCTTTCACAATGTGCACATTTCCTGGTCATATAAACTTACCATAGTGCCATTGGATATGGGCGGCCGCTGAGCGGGGCGGCTGAGCGGCCGCTGAGTAACAGTTTAAAAATGCATGTTATTTCTGCTTGAACACTGCTATATCAAAATAAACTTGTTGTGATATCAGTTGTACTCATCAAAGCTATACTTACCAAGGGCTACAGTCAGGGCAAGCACAAACCCCCTCATGGCTGGTGGAATGTACGTGTAACATTCAGGGATTGTCTTTTATAGCTAAATGTTGTTGACGTATATCTGCTGAAATCTGTCATTAACTAAACATGACAGTTTGCCATTATAAGCATCATAAAGTAAATCTAAGGAGAAATGTCACAGTCAGTCAAGGTTAGGTTAACCTGGCCCTTGACTTTTCCATGAAGAGCTCAATGTCGCAATGTTGCAAAACGTATTGAACACATTTGAAAACTGTCTTTATCACATGTATTGATTAGATTAATTTGATTTCAAGTATCCATTGCATTAATTGTAGTTAGCCTATGTACAGTATATTAGGAATTGTATACAATTACAAGTATTTCCTTTTTTTAGCAATTGTTTTTATTTGTTCATGATTTGAGTAACTGGATTCTTGAACATGAAATTGCTACTACTCCGATCAGCCAATGAATGTTGTAAAATGTAAATGATCACTTATGCATGTTACAATGAATTGAATGTCTTATGAGTAAAGATAATTGTGATAAATCATGACTGCTGGATAATATGCTGAGAGACTATGTACAATCTATGTAAAGCGCTTTGGATAAAAGCACTATATAAATGCACCATTTGCCATTTTACCATAATACCACAGTCTTTGGGGAGGGGGTCCCAGATATAAATCGCATTAAATGAGGGTCAGTAGCCTATGCATCCTTTTCAAATGGGGTCTTGCCCTGAAAATTAATTTTCAGGGCAAGTTCCGGGGACCCCCACATGGGTGTGATTTTTTTTTAGTACATGACATTACAACATTGGCTGTGCATTCCCTGACTTTCTTATAAGCCGATGTCTTTGTTGATGAGCAAGTTGCTGTTCACAGAAGTAAACTATTACCTAGGCCAGGGTGTTGGAGAAAAAAAGATGGGAATTATTATGCATTTTTGGAAGAAGAAAGTTCATGCAAAAGACATAGTGGCTAAGATATTGTTCTTGTGGGGGTAAAAAGGCACAGTGGCCCATGTGTTCAGCACACAGGCCTTCACCAGGGTGACTGTGACCCTGAAGAATTAAGGCTGGTCAGGACAATGTCATTAAAGTATGGCCTGACCTGTCACTTTCCCAAATTCTGTCAACAGCCCCATTTTTCCCCATAGAGATTTACAAAAATATTTATCAATTATTAAGCCTGGAATCAAGGCATCCAGGATCCTGATGATTCATGACCATAACATCTTTGATTCTGTGATTTTTTTTTGTTGATTTAATTATATAATGATTTATTTTCACAACTAGAGCTCATTGGGCAGTTCTTTGTCAGTAATGCCCAAATATGGAGTCTATGCAAACGTAAGAATGATGTCATAACAGGGCAGCTCCATATATGTACCCTGGGTAGGGGGCCTGTCCAGGTGCATTTGTAGATATAGATATTAAAGGTTTAATGGCCATGATTCACCTCTTGGATGGCTTGATTTTAGGCTTAAAAAATTGAATATTTTTGTAAATCTCTATGAGAAAAATAAAACTTTATTACAAAAATGTATTACATTGGCAAATGTATGGCTTTTTATCATTTAATCCACTTCATGCGAGTGCCATAAATATTTATATTAATATTTCTATATTTATCATCATTAATATAAAGGGTGAATCATGCGATTCACCTACGGAACAATCTGAGAATCCCATCGTCAAATATTCGGGAAAACAGCGCCTCCCCCCTGTTGTTCCTCGAGGCAACAGTCTCGTCTAGATAGAAAAGTCGACTCGTGACGCGAGGTTATAGTTTTCAGTAGCCTAGACCTGTCTGACTTGGCAGTGGTAATAAAGGCTAAAAGTAAAACCGTCGAAATGATACGACACCGGATTTCTTCTGAAATGCTGTGGTTCGTTCTGTGTCTATTGACATCATATCTACGTTCCAACTGGGCAGACGTTTGTCCATGTGAGAGCCAGGAACTCTGCCATCAAATTCGCGACGAACGGGACTTTGAGGTACAGTAGGCACTGGCAGACGAAATGAATGGTTTGTTGGACAGTAGACCGTACACGACAGGGCAAGCACCGCACACAATCCACACATATTTTGCTTGACACTGACAGCACCAAGTATTTGCTGTTTCTTTCGTAGCAGGGTTGGAAAAAGTACTCAACGTTTAAGTAAAAGTATCAATACACCGCAATATAGAACTGCTCCGTATAAATATAAGTCAGGCATTTAAAATGTACAAAAGTATTGGTATCACTCACTCTGCTCTTGTCCAAAAACGAGTCTGCAATCTGCATACTGATGGATTTATTGTGAAGCACACAAACCAACGTCGAACTGATAAACAACAACAAAACATAAACAAATGCTTAGTATAACATGGCATAAACAATACAGCATAAAAGCATGAATGAAATAAAGAAAATACACTCAAATAACATGCAAAATAACAACATTAACATACCTTACTGGCTGCTCTAAGCATAAGGGAATGAGATAGCTGTGCTGAACACAGCGATGCATAAACTTGGGAACTTCTGTCTGCATCTGCATGCATGACTGCATCACGCTGTCAAACAGACGTGTGCAACCTGTCTACCTGTCTCAGTGATACCAGACTGCCCTATAAGGGGTTCCGCATTAGCCAAACAATGGCACTTCAGGCCTGACTTAGACCATAGACTGTAAAAAATATGGACAAAGCGTTCCGCGGGTCTAACATGAACGTAAAATGAAGCCTGTCAGTCCTTGCAATGGAAGTCGCCATCTTTCTAGATCCGTTTGGGCCCAGCTGGCCATTGGCTGGCCCAGACAACGAGGCGGGACTTCCCCCCTTCTTCTTTGTTGGTTTTTATTTTGACTCGAGTGGGTGGGGGTTCCCGTTCATAGACTGTAACGGTAGCCACGCCCCTCAGAACATGCGCGACTTTATGGTCATTTTTTTAATAAATGGGACCATAATTTTCCTAAAAGAATATTATGACATTAGAAATGAGACTTTAAACTAGTGACTGGAAGCAAAAAGTATTCATGACCATGTTTATTAAGGTAATACAGTCTAGGTGAAGTTGGGCCCAAATACATGGACTTCTATGGGGCTATGGGTTTTTTTGAGCCCAATGACAGCGCCACAACAGGCCATTATATGAACTTTCATTTCCTTAGTGGCTTCACAAAATATCTGTCTGACTGCCCCCCTACTTAGACATGCAATGAATAAGACATTATGAGAGCAATAATTAACTTAAATACAAATGAATTGGAATAATTGCAGCAGTTATAAAGTATACTTAAAAGTATCCAAAGTAGAAATGCAGAATGTCTCATTTCAAGTTTTCAAATGTATAATAATAATTTGAAAATAGCAGATCAATAGGCCTAGGCTAGGGCTGAAGTGGGTATTGTATGTTTAATAATAATAGAAATCTACAATGTAACATTGTAACTAGTAGGCTAACTAGGCTATACCTTGTCAAATAATTAAATGTAGTGGAGAGTACCAATTTCATGTTTAATCATTATGTGTAGCAGTGTATGACAGGATTGCTGTGATGAGATTTGACCTCACAATCGTTTGCATTTTTATACAGCTTTAAACTATATGCTCTTGGAATTTTGAAAAGGAACGTTCAGTGATCTGTATACCATCTGTATACCATCTCTGTTCATACTAATAATAGTGTTGGCTGTTTTCAGGTGTTTGTATTTGATGTAGGTGGGGAAACTTGGAAGTCATACAATTGGAGCATGGTGACAACAGTGGCCACATTTGGCAAATATGATGCTGCACTCATGTGTTATGCTCATTCCAAAGGAGCACGAGTAGTACTCAAAGGTACAACATGCATAACCACAAACTCCACTATAGACAGTATACTATTATCAACACATAAACATATAGCAACTCTGTGCGTTATTGTGTTAATGATGTGTTAACTTAACATCATTACATAACAACATTGTGTTGTTCGCTATGGCAGTGGTTCTCAAGCAGTGGTCCAGGGACCAAGTTTAATCATAGAGATTAGCTCAAAATAGACCACAAGTTCCCAGTGCATACTGTACTGTATGTCCATTATGCTTCTCTAACGGTTTGACTATGTTTCCTCCGCTGGGGTTAGGCAAGATTCAGCGCACCTGTCAATGTCTATCCATCGATCAAGGTCGATCAGTGATTAAGCTGTATTAGACTTTATACTGACATAGGCTCATCTCTTTCTCCCACTATGTTGCTGTGACTACTGTAGGCGACGTGCTGCTCTCCTTTATGGTGGACCCTGACAACAGGACGGCATGGATCACAGAGAAGGTCAACTTGGCTAAGAGTCAGTTTATGGATGGGATCAACATAGACATTGAACAAGCAGTGGAAGACAGCTCGCCAGAGTATAATGCACTGACTGCCCTGGTCAAAGAGACCACCGAGGTCTTTCACAGGGAGATCCCAGGTTCCCAGGTGAAAACAACGTTTTGAGAATTGTCATCTGCTAAGTACTTGTTGCACAACAATTAACCTTTAGTTGGTGGAGGAGATCTTTTGTCATTTGAACCTCTAGAGTTGAGTTGATGCCACCTGCAGTATAGAAGTTATTATAGAGGCAGCTACTGTCTGTAGACCAATATACTGTACTACGACTTCAGACTTCAGTCTTTTCCTCATTCCTTTCTGTTGCCAAACCAGTTCTTTTTTAATTACATCTTAATTTAAGTTCCATAGGTTAAACTTTTCCATAATTTTGTATTTGCCTTATCCCGACCATTAGGTCTCATTTGATGTTGCCTGGTCATCAAACTGCATAGACAAGCGCTGCTATGACTATGTTGCTATTGCGGAGTCCTGCGACCTTCTATTTGTGATGTCCTATGATGAGCAGAGTCAGATCTGGGGTGATTGCATTGCCATGGCCAATGCTCCAGTCCCTCAAACACTGAATGGTTGGTTGGAATGAATCACACTGGTTGAAGTCAGATAAATTGGACTACAAATTACCCTCATCTTAAACATGTCTGCAACATATTGTGGTCTTTCTTAACAGGCTATTCCCAATATTTGGATCTTGAGATAGATTCAAAGAAGCTTGTAATGGGAGTACCCTGGTATGGCTATGATTATCCCTGCCTCAACCTAACCCAGGTAAGATATTTTTTTCCAACAAACAGTTCATATTGTGAAGTAGGGGTGTCTCTTCTTATTAGGGACTTTAAGCAACAGTTTTCAGGACGGCTCCGCTAGGCGGAAATACCGTAGCTGTCAAAATTATTAAGCAAACAGCCATCAGCGACATTGGTTCCCATGGTGACGCGTCTATGCAGCATGTGTCAAAAATAAACACTTGATCAGCCTCATGGTGGCGCTACAACAGGCCAAGTCGCGTCACTCACACACACACACACACACACACACAACTCCTAAATATTTTGCCAAACATCACACACACTCCTATCCTCCTGGTGGAGACCTGTGCCCAGAAGGGCACTTTTTCTAATTATTACTGTCTTACTACATTCCATACATTGATTCCACGGATACGCAACATATTTGTTAAATACACTGTCCAGGTGCAGGTACAATGATTCTGACAACATACTAGGTGAACTGTACTGTCCAGCTGTTCTGGACAATATAAACATTGAACCCAAACTCTCTTGCACCCATCAGGGAGGGGTGTGTTCTCTAGCCGAAGTCCCGTTCCGTGATGCCCCGTGCAGCGATGCAGCTGGTAACCAGAAACCATACAGCTGGATCATAAAGCAGCTCAATAACTCCATGTCAGGCAGGCTGTGGGACGAACAGCAGCAAGCACCATATTTTAATTACAAGGTAAGGTTGATCATTTATGAAGTGAGGTAGTCACTTACAGCACACACACATACTTTGGGTCTGATCTTTCTTCTTGTCACCAATTTGTATGGCATTATATATTTTTTTCCCCTCAAATTTCAATATATATAAAACAATCCGCCAAGACACATTTGACAATAAGGAATACAAAAATCAAGACAATGTAACACAAAATAAGCAAACAGACGAACAAATACAACCTTGAGCACAGCATGAACCCGTTCGAGTATATCTGACTGAACTAACTGCAAGCTACATATCATTCATAACAAACAAACTAAAACTAAAATTAAATAGAATAAAAACAATACAGATATGGTCATAATTCTTCTCCCCACATCATGGTGTAACATTTATCTAATACGGCTTCCCATGCCTCTTTCAAGTGGTTGGTGGATAAAGGAATAATAAGAGAGAAAGATTGTTTAGAGTCAGGGGGAGATGTAAGAGCTTATTAAAAGAGTTACTCTCTGGTATGGTTTCAAATTGTGGGATATTCTCCCTAAACATAATGTCTAATTTGACGATTTCTTAACGGTGCAAAGCGAGGACACTGGTCTACCAGGCTCTACCTGTGTTCACACATCTGAACACAGGTAGGCTCAATCCTCCCATCATGTCAGTAGGTGTTTGAAGGAGGGTTTTTGATATGCGACAAGCCTTATATTCCCATACAAATGATTAGTTTCTTAAAACTGTGACTGTCATTTGTTGATGAGAGTTTGTGCCATTTACTCTGAATTTGCACTTGTAAGTCGTTCTGGAAGAGCGTCTGCTGAATGCCTGAATGACAAAACTGTAAATGAATCTGTCCCGTCAGTTTACATTAAATCTAAAAAGAGTACTAGTGCACATGAGTTAGCTCCTTCATTGGCAGGGCAAGTAGGCGCCCATTATATGGTTTATTTGTCTTTTTTGCTGAGTTGGAGCCTTTTCTGTCTGTGTCTCAGGCAAGTTGTAATAAATTACAGTGCAACAAAACCAGCAGTCATTCATGGTAAGGGCTAATTGTCTTGTAGCGATGTCTACCCAAGACACCACACTTTCCAAACAGTAAATTTACCCCTTCTTGGTGCAATAAATTAAAGCACTACTGTCCTGGTTAATTCATTCCCAACAAGTTGGAGAGCCTATACACCAGAAGAGGGTGCCATCGTTGCCATTGTTGGGCAGTAACCGCCTCCCATACACAAAATGGTCTGAGCCCATACGATGGGGGACATTTATAGTAATTCCTGCGCATTCGACGGGTGGATTCATACATATTCAATCGGGAAAATGTATTCATTTATGTTTTTCTCCCCCACCCAGGATAAGACGGGGCAGATTCATCAGGTGTGGTACGATGACCCGGAAAGCATTTGTGCCAAAGCAGGATTGGTCAGTTCTAAAGGGCTGAGAGGCATTGGCATGTGGAACGGCAACATCTTGGACTACAGCGATGACCCGGTTGCTCAGCAACAAACCACAATGATGTGGAATGCTCTCTTAGGATGCTAGCCGGGATACCCTAGCGCTGCCAGAGCGATTTACGCTAAACCTGACCTCACTGCCATTTGTTTCTGAGTCAATAAAATAATTTGCGAGGCTAGGAGTGCCTGTGGTGTGACTTCCTTTTGAATTCAGGGATAAATACTTCAGGCAGTTAAATTGTCACTTTTAGTGCTGTAGTCTTTTATTGCAGTTGTTAGGAAAATGTCTGACATTCCCACTCTATTGAGTTAAATTAATTAAATTGCTTTGAAAAAAGTTAATCATTCTGTTGTTTGTTTTAAGAGTAGTTAACGCATGAATCTCAACACTGGACACTGAGTGGCATTAAAAATGGGGATTTATGCTGAAATAATAAATAAAACAGAAATATGAATTGGTTCACACAGTAAACGGCAACTGCAACATGAGCCTAGCAAACCAAGTCCTATAATTTTAAAGATATAGGTGAGACGCACTGACTGTAATGGACAATATTTGTTTTTACCTTCATCTACCTAACGTTGCTCGGTATTGTTGATGCTTCTTGTTTAGTTTTTTTCTTTTGCCATGTTTTTGCCAACAGTACTTTTTCCTTTTTCATACTCTTACCTGTATGTTGGTAACTTTAACTGCTGTGCTGCCTCTGGGTGACCGATCCCCCCCCCCCCCCCCCGCTGGATAATATCTATGGGGCACACAACATACAGTGTGCACACAAACAGTATTTTTGAGTACAGTAAAATGCTTGCTCTTTGATATTCTTATGAAATAAAATCAACATATTACAGGAAAAAAGATAATCATTGTTGCATTTTCCCCCCCAATGCTTAACCTGGCAATTGCTGCTTACAACTTACAAAAAGCTCTTACCGATGACTTCCGTCATGTGAAAGCCTACTTTCCTTAGTGGCAGCTACTTAACTGTATCACTGAAAAATAATCAAGGACCAACTGTCACACTTTGCCTAGTGTGGATAGTGTTAGGCCGGAAGGCACAGGCACAGGTTGCAAAATAGCCAAAAAGCAGGAAAAATACTGAATAATACTAAAAATAGCAAGTCTTAGTCCAAGTGTTTTATTCACCTTTAACGTGCATAAATCCAGGGATCAAAATTAAACAAAAGTATTTACAACAGAACCGGAAAGATTGGCCTGGGTTTCAAACCCCCACAGTCCTACCTTGACTGATTTATCTGGCAGTGGCAGGTCTCCCAGATAGTTCAATACACTATGTCCACTGTCCAGAGACATTACATTTCTTAATACACATTGTGTCACACATTACTCATAATATGATTAAAGATACGTAAGTGTCTCTATACATAATCAAGTTGGTGTGTTCCACACACACAAACTCAGTTAGTATTCCAACTACCCTGGAGCCAATTAGGAATCACTTCACCAGACACCACACAATATACATAGTCACAATAACAAATATCACTGAAACGCACACAATAATTCAAACTTTAACCATTCAGTCTCAGTGGCAGGCTGAACTGCCACACCAACACTGTTGGAAAAAGAAAGAATCAAGCCATATAAAAGAACATCACTTGTCAACATGACAATGGTTCAAAGAGATAAAGTAGAGATGACTGCAGCACAACACCTATTACTGCATCATGTACAATGCATCCAACCTTTTAACATGATAAATTGATTTAGAGACATGCCAGTCAGATTTGAACATCTGAATGTAAGGCTTCCCACCAAGACCATTGGTGTTAAGCATCAAGACATAACCTATTTTACTATAACCAATCTGTAAGGTTGAGTATACTATAGTTGATAAACTATAACTTAGCCCATCGTCAGTGGTTGGCCTACTCTTCCATTGAAAATTTTAGGCCCTGCTGTCCAGTAGTACTGCCTGAAGCTCAACAAACAACTATATCCCCTGGCCAAGCAGGGATTGCCTCTTGGCAACGAGTGGTATACATTTGGTCTCATGTATGCGGGAGAATTCTGGGTAGGACATCAAAGTTATGGATTGCTTTAATGAAAATATACTTTATAGATTAGAACATAGGCTTCTTTCCTGTGGGGTACCCTGAGTTAGGTGCTGGTGCTTTGAGCTTGCTTCGTGTGGTAGCCGCAAAGCCTGATGGGACCATGGGACCAGAATGAGATGACTGGCTCTTCTTCTGCGCCAACTCAGCCTTCAGGGCTCTCAGCTCTGTTGCAGCTTGTTTCCTCAGCTAAAGAGAGAACTACATTAAATCCTACTATAAATGGTAACCAGAACGGTCGGCACCAATACCTACTATTTTTTATTTAACACATGCTCGCTGGTGCCAAAAGTTCTGAGAACACTCAGCACCAGCGAGGCGGAACACTTGGCCCAGCGAGACGGAACACTGGTGAGAACAGACTAAGTTAGGAACTAGTTAGGCAAGAAACTGTTAAAACGACAGAGGCGTGCTATCTGAGGCAGACTTGAGCCGTTAGGTGAGCGAGTCGCTGTGCCGAACGTTGCGAGGTCTGCATCAGCCGACAGCGGAGTTCGGATTACGTCCCGAAAGGGACAGAATCGTAATTCACTACCCCCCGTTTGGGGGTTTAAACGTGGTGGTGATGAACGGGGTGGTGATGAACGTTTGCCGTCTTGGGAGTGAGAATGTGTTCTATGTTCGGGGGCAGAGTAGGTTCCTGTGCCCTGAAATACCTGATGCCGACCATTCCGTACAAACAGAAATCTAATATTTCAACATACAGTATAATCAGTAACAAATTAAGAAAAGTAAATATGATAGGTGGTTTACTAGATAACAATGGTTTTCTAGTTAGTGTGGTCATAAAAATATTGATCACACTTTGTTTCAAATTGGTGCATATACAGTATGTATATATATATATATATATATATATATATACACACTATATATAAAATATTATTACCTTTATCTCTGTGACAAGTTTCATCTTGGCATCTTCCACCTTCCTCTTAAGGTTGTCAATCTCATGGCTCTCTGTCATAATCTGGATAATGAACTCATTCTGAAATACAGGATTACAGTTTTAGAACACAACTTCTGATTTTAAAGTAAGTTTAAACCATTTTGATATTAGATGAGGACAGATCAAGTACAGCTTTGTTTCAAAACAGGCTCCAGTTACTAAACCTTCATGGAAGATCTCCCTTGGCGTTGGTGTCCTGGCCTGCCTCTGCCATCCCTGGCCTGAAGCTGGTGCAAGAGTTTATTGTAAAATGTCTCCAGTTCCTGGCGCATGTTTCTCAAGGTCTCTTCCAGTGGTACTGTAGCCTTCTTGGTTTCAAAATATTTCTTCTTCCAACTATCCCGTGCTGAGAGATGAAAGAGGAGAAAAGAAAACATACATCAGCACAAAGCAACGCCGTCCTTGACATTACATAACACTGGCACACAAGTATACTGTACATCAGGCGTAGGTTTGTCCTCTGTGAGGTTTGACCCCTCACATACAGCGTTACGGTTCTGACCACCAGTAGTGATTGGGATGAGGAGCGCACTTTTCTAGTTGTTTATGAGAATGGCCAATTATAACATAATTAACACATTATTAGAATTTCCAGGATTTAAAATGATCTGTTGCCTTGCAGAGCCTTTAACAGCCTTTAGGCACCAGTACACATTTTAGTTTGATCTGTAGTGAGAGCAGTGAGCAGGTTGAGGAAAATCTAGAGAGGTAGAGATATGCCCTGGAAAGGAGAGAAATGAAGGTTAGCCGCAGCAAGACAGAATACATGTGTGTGAATGAGAGGAACCCAAGTGGAACATTGAGGTTACATGGAGTAGACATAAGGAAGGCAGAGGACTTTAAGTACTTAGGGTCAACATTTCAGAGCAATGGAGTGTGGAAAAAAGGTGAAGAAACGAGTGCAAGCAGGTTGGAATGCGTGGAGAAAAGTGCCAGGTGTTGATGTGTGATAGGAAAGTATCAGCAAGAATGAAAGGGAAGGTGTACAAGACGGCAGTGAGACCAGCTATGTTGTATGATTAGAGACAGTCACACTGAGGAAAAGACAGGAAGCAAAGCTGGAGGTAGCAGAGACTAAAATGTTGAGGTTCTCTGAGATGAGGTTTGGACACGTACAGAAGAGGGATAGTGAGTATATCGGTAGAAGGATATTGAGGTTGGAACTGCCAGGCAGGAGGCCTAGAGGAAGACCAAAGAGATGATTTATTATGGATGTAGTGAAAGAGGACATGAAGTTAGTTGGAGTGAGAGAAGAGGAGGCAGAGGACAGGGTGAGATGGAGGCAGATGATTCGCTGTGACGACCCCTGAAGGGAAAAGCCGAAAGGAAAGGAAGAGACGTTTTAGTTTGATCCCACCTTGGTTTCTACGATGCCTGTTCTGCGCCAATAAGTCCTTCCCTTTTCTCAGCAGCTCTTGTCTGGTCCACTCAAGTTGCTTCCTCTCCTCTCTCACCAGCTTGATTTCCTCTATTAGTTCGTCTCCTACGTCAGAGAGAGGAGGGAGTCAACCATGGCATGTACATGTCCACGTATATCCCATATGCAATGTCGTACAATGAATAGCGCAAATAGCCAATCTACAAGCTCAAAACATGCCGCATTGCGGGATCTGCTATTTTTTTGCTATTCTCGAAAATGTTTATCTATTTATTTTCACCTATAATGACATATCCAAAATAGGGAACCCAGATTGAAAGTGGTGAATGGAGAACAAGGGGACCTACTGTAATTCAGAGGATGTATTCAAGGCAGCATCTTACGGTTTGTCTGAAAGAAACTTGGAACAGTATTTTGGGGGGTGACTGGATCCAGAATAGACACTGAGGGTGGAGAAGTGTACTGATCCAGTCCAGAAGATACTACAGGATGCTCTGCAGCCTTGGAATGACAAGAAACACAACATACAGTAACAATTGTTTATTTTTGAAGACCTCATCTGCTGAGTTAAGCCAATTGGATTTTGAATGGTGACAAAGCCAAAAGATTGACACGGTTGGCAATGGTAATATACAACCAAATGACACTGGCTGCCCTTTGAAAAAGCGTTGAATAAACATATATCAACCTTATTTGGAATTCACCAATCAATAGACAAGGCTGAAAGGTTTGAGACACTGTAACATAATTATGTAAGGTATATACTATACCATATTATTTGGTTGATTCCTTGTCATCTTCAATGTCTGTGCATCTTTTGATGTCCTGAGCCTGTAAAACATTATTACTATTATTATTATTATTGGTTGAAGAATCAGGGGAAATAATAATTTCTACTGATTTCTTCTGAAACCTGTTGTACAGTACCTGTCATGGGTAAGAGAAAATCCTGAGTCCAGTGACTCTGGTACACCAGAATCCCTGGCCGCTCTGTTTCGTCTACACCACTGTTTCTTCTTGTAAGTGGGGTCACGTTTCACTTGTAACTCTTTCACCTGAGTTGATTCACGTTCTGACATTTGCAAAGGTGTAGATTTAGCATGAACAGTGTGGAATTCCAAAGCAAATATCCACAATTTGAAAAGATGTGACACGATTGCTAATACATTAATTAACCACCTTAACAGTTAACAATCTTTACTGTAAGATCTTACAGAACTTAACCATTTACCTAGTAATGCAACTATTTAAAGAAAGTGACGCAGTGTTTTTGAAAGAAATGCTTTCAATTCTGATTATAATTGGCGGTGCTTTAAATACTTGATGACACAGAATGCTGAGAAAACATTTTGGGAGCATTGACTTTGAGACACTTTTCACAGATGTGAAAACTGTCTGGCATGGCTATAACATTCACCTTTAGTCTGTGATACGAGCTGCTGTTTCTGGGAAACCCTTGGACATGGCTCTTCCTCTGCCCAATTAAGTTTATGGGTGGAGAGGGGCTCCTCTTCGTTCTCTCCCTCCCCCTCTGTGGAGCTATAATTCTCCTCCTCCTCTTCTTCATCCTCCTCCTCCTCCCTCTGCTCCTCCTCATCATCATCAGGGCCAGGGGTAGGAGGTGTCTGCAGGGAACACTGGGGGATATGGGGAAACTTTACAGGCTCCTTTGTCCCCGTTGGCGGGCTGCACGTCTTGGGAGGGTAGTAGGTGTGGGGGTCCAAGGAGCAGCTGTGGGTGTCTGAGGTGAGCGACTGAGAGCTGAGACTACCATTGTTCTCCACCACGGGAAGCAAGTAGAGCTCTGGCTGTGGGGCCTTGCAGAGAGATCAGATGACACACACCATCAAACCATCAGCATTTGTTTTAATTCCGACAGTGTACAAATGGACCCTGGTCCCTACAGGTCCCTACCAATAGTAAGGGGGGTGAAGTTAAAATGATAACCAACTTGACCAACAGTTACAACAGTTACAACTAAATCAGATTAACTTAATAAGAATTTAGCATTCAAGATCAGGCAAATCATTGCACCAACATTTGTTATAGTTAGCGAGTGTATTTTGCTGTCCACTACTACGAAGAAGACTGTTACTATCCGACTCTCCCACTGTCAAATTATGTGTGCTCACAAAACTAATAATGATACAAAACAAACTAAAATCAGTACCTTTGTTTGGTATTATGTATTTTAACACTTTTACACAGGTTCAAGTGAGGGTTACTCTGCTGCAATAAGGTGCAAAACGTTACATGTTTGTTCACAATCCAGTGTGTCAATCAAGTCATTTTTTACAGCAGCCTGAATCTACCAACTATAATGTACTGCATATAAATGTAGGCTATAGCAAAGATCTACTGTACTGTATGCACACAAAAACAAGTGCAGTGTTTTCCCACACAAAGAAACAAGTTAACACCACACATTTATGCCTAGGGACATAATAATATGGTATAATAAAAAGCAAGACCCTATACAAAGAAAGCGCGTAGGAGAATACCGAACAAGTAAACACTGAAAAAGAAAAAGCTCCCGCACACCATTTTTGTTTTTCAATATTGTATAAAAGAAATACAGAAGCTAATATTACATACATACGGTGGAGCAAAGGTTTTCACTTTCAGATCTCTCTCCTGTTTGGTTTTGACCTGTAGATACATGCAATAGAGTAACAATGAAGTAAAATTAGATTAATTAATACTCTTATTATGTACAGCACAACATACCTACAAAAGAGAAAAGACACACACACTTCAATGCCATTACACCACTTTAGTCATAGCCTATCTTTATTTTACATTGTTTGCTATGTAACTTAAACCAACAAGTTTGCAGCCACCCTGAATTGTCAGCTGGACTCACCATGACCAAACTCCGACCCACACATTTCAGGAAGGAGAATTTGTCAATGCTCTTTTCTGTCCCCAGAAGGTTTCCAAGGTCACTTCTCAGAGTGTTTAGGGTTATATCTGGGTATACCCTAATGAACCAGAAGTAGATTTTAGACATAGTGCATAACAAAAACAGACACATATATGCTGGATCGACACAGACAGTGATTGATTCTCACCTGATGAAGCCGGCAGATATAAAGTCCTCTATGGCTTCAGCGGGCATCTTATTGAGCTTTACATTCCACTGGTCATCTGGCACACACAGCACATGGAGCTCTACAAACTGAACAATGGTGCCATTAAATAAATAATATTTAAATAAAAGTGGAAAAAATGCATGGTATCCTAGATCCATGGACTTCTGATTTAGGCCCTTTAAAAAGAAAATCCAAAACACCCTAGACTTTATATAGCAGGTGTTTGTAAGCAACTTCTAGAAAATGTATACACTATAGGCTACAGATGGCCTTATGTTCAAAGAAACATATTTCTTTCAATAAATGCGTTTACACAAAATAGCATGTCTTCAAATGCATGTTTAATTTGACCGTCATATTGTTGTGAGCCTGAAGCCTACCAAACAATTGGTAGGCTATAGCATATAGCAATTTTATCTAAATTAACCCGACTATACCTTGGCACTTGTTGGTCTTCGTTCCGCGTTGTATCTCATAGATTCACAGGACAGTTCCATTCTCGGACAGTTGAACTTGTTCAGTACGAGTTGGAGGAGCCCATGCCCATCCCGATAATCCGCTTGTCCCGGAGAGGAGTGGACTGCTAAGTAACAATCTGTGTAATCAAACACAGCCAGTGGAATGTTTTTTATTGGGAGTGCCAGCACTTGTTGCTCTGGTGCTGCTGCAGTGTGCTGCCGATGGTGACATTTGCTCCTAGTGTTTGCAATTCGTTCTATGCACTTTCCCCTGAATTAACAGCATGTTGTAAAAGTGGAAATTATCCTGGGGGAAGCCTTAATTTAGCAGTTAATTATACTTTATGTGACGTCCCCATATAATAGTCAGTGTTGCTCTTTTCTCTCTGTCTGTGCACGTCCACCACCAGAGGTCGCTGCTGTATTCTATATAAAAAAGACTATCTACTACACTCCCTTTCACAAGACCGGAAACACATTGAGGAAGGAGCAAAGGGAACATTTCCCCCACAAGTTTTTTTTATCCACGCAAACGGTCCATTTGGTTTCAAGAATGTCAGGATCTAATACCATGGCAATGAAGAAAGTCGTCCAACAGTTACGTTTTGAAGCCAGCATAAACAGAGTAAAGGTAAGTTGGACCAAACGTTGGAAAGCAAAGGGCCGATGCTCCGAATGCGATTGTGAGTTCATTAATTATTTTCTACTCGATTATAGCTTATAATAAATAACGTCACGTTTTCCTTTGCTGTGTAGGAATCAAAGGCAATGCGCACACGCATCATACCAGTGTGATGTCTGTGGGCGGTGGCCAAAAATAATTATTAGGCGACATCTGTTGTTTTTCGTTGAGGAACTGAAAATGTTGTTTTTCCCTGTCCCTCACCACAGGTGTCCCAGGCCGCAGCCGACTTGCAACAGTTTTGTCTTCAGAACGCCCATCAGGATCCTCTGCTCACTGGCATGACCTCCGGTACCAACCCCTTCAGAACACAGAAGCTCTGCTCCTTCCTATAGCTGGCCTGGCAAGTGGCAACACACTATGCTTGTGAGTATATACAGTACAGTACACCCAATGTTTCCTCTCCACAACACATTTGTTCAAACATCTTACACCCATTAAGACCTGAGGACTATTCTACAAATTCCTCATATTTTCAAGATTAAAAAAAATAAATAGATTTACAAGCCTGCAGAGCGGCATGAAGTTAACACACTGAGCTTGTATATCTACCGTTTTTGAATAGCCAATGTAAAAAATAAAATTACATTTGCTTTCTGGGTTTAACATAAGTTATCAATATCATAATGCACTTTCTTAAGTTAATGTTTGTCCTTTAATGTAGCCCTTTCTTTTAGGAAAAATGCCATGACTAATTACTACCACAAAGTAATTGGGTCATTTGTGCAGGTTTGACTGAGGTGCCTTGTGGAATCTCTACAAATCCTGCAGTATGGACTGGAATAGTAAACGAGTGCTGGGGACACCAGACCAAACTAACTTTTTTTTGTTTTGTTATTGATTACCTTTTTGACATTATCTCCAGGTGCTTGACACCAATGTCTTAACATTTTTGTTTAATTAAATCGCATACACACATGTGCCTTTTGAATTGTAATGTTACATGTCTGACTGAATAAATGAAGACTTCTTGAAAAATGAATGTTATGTACACATTTATTTTTGATAGCCTGTTTAAAAATCTACCTAGAGGTTGCGCTCCAGCTTTAAAGGGATATTTCACTTTAAAAACAATCATCTTATGTGAACACCCCAGGCAGTTCCTAAGTTGCTTGATTCAGTATTTTGATATAAATTTTAACTGCCCCGCCCCCTCCATATACTAATCCATTATAACAACTCAATTTTAACCATGATAGATTCATCAAAAACCGACCTATTATCTGTTGACTGATGTGTCCTAATACGTGAGGGGGGCCGTGGTTTTACATTTACGGTTTCATTTATTTTGCTGCAGCTGGAGGGGCTGGCAGCAGGTTTTTTCAAAATAATTAATGACAAACCCCCTCACGTATTAGGACAATATCAGTCAACAGAACCAAGTTTAGGTGTTTTTGATGAATCTATCATGGTTAAAATGGGTTTGTATAGAAGGGGCAGTTAGAGTTGAGTTAGAGCAGTTAAAATGAATATCAAAATACTGAATCAAGCAACTTGGGAACTGCACAGATGATGAAATGACAAGTTTTTCTGAAAGTGAAATATCCCCTTTAACAGCCCGATCAAAGCAATTCACTTAATACTAGCATAAACCAAGGATAAATCATTTGTACTTTTACTGTCCTGGTTGGATCAGAGTGGTGGCCTGTGGGGTACAGACATGTGAGTCTGGATCCACAATTATGTTCTGAAAAACACTTTGAACGTGACTTACACATTACACAATTGCCCTGTTCCCAACGATATACAAATACATTTATAGATGTTGGACAGCCCTTAACTTCTTGATCAGCAGGGGTATGTGAGATTCTTGAGTGACGGACAGTGGCAACACTCAAAGGTGGAACTTCCTTCTGCAGGCATCCATTTCATGGCGCTGAAAAGGGGCAAAACAAAGTCAGTCATGCAAGAAAGTAACTTTATGAAGTGACAAATCGGCTGAAAATGAATTGCAGTGAATTCAAGGCAATGATAATGTGACAAATTGAAATTTTCTGTTGGGTTACATATCAACTTATCAAGCAATTTATAATCTCTGAAAGTGATTTTTATACCATACTGAAGTGTATGATATCCAAAGGTTTCCTTGAAAATAAACGCTATGCTTTGGGAAATGTGCCTCCAATGCCTTTGTTGCTGTTCTTGCAGCTCAGACGGCCGGTACAAATTATGCTATTGAAAGTCAAACAGTTTGTTTCACTGTACCCCACAACTGGTGTGCTGGATTTAAATTCATCACAAGTCATCTTCTCTACACAATGCTTCTGACACTGACCTTGTGTACCCACTCATACTCTCCAAATTTGGAGTCAAAGGTGCCTTTCTGAAGGGATCTAAGTTTGAGGGTGAAGCGTGGCCCCAGCTCTTGAATGCCAACTCTCTTCTCATTCTTGAAGATGTACCTTTGGGTAAAAAAAAGCAATACAATATTCAAATGACGATTTTTAAGATTTGGGTGTGCACTGCAGCTGGGGTTTATCTAAAAAATGTACGTTGGCTTTCAACTTAATGGTGATGAATTAGATTACACATTGCCCTGCATTTACTATAGTGAGCTGCAGTGTCTCAGCATAAGCATGGTAGCCTAAAGGCCTATGCATTCATCACTTTAGGTGATAAGGTGACCGACAACACCCAAATATCTGTTACCAACCACCGTTTCGGTGGTCTAAAACTGGAGTATGAAATTAATATGCCTCAACTCGGGGAACAAAATGACCCAAGTCCCACATGAGTGCTTATCCAGAGGGGAATGGGCCATGGGATATATTATAGCCCTGGTTTGACTGTCAGCCATTGTATTAAATGCCAAAAGATTAGAAAATATTAAGAATATGTAATATATGTAAATAGGTAGTTGAGCAACAAATACAATAAATTAATAACATTGCTGCACAGAGAAAAGTCCAGTATAGGCTTCTTATGATCTTAAACGGTCTAATGCTATGGTGCCTAATTGGCTTAGTGTTTTAATCTTATTTTTATTCAAATACCATTTAAACACCGATACCCATACAAATAGACACTGTATTGTGGACACGATAAGAAGAAGACCAACATTACTTAAAATATATATTTAATTTTTTGAGAAGATTTCAATGAGAATATTCACCTGTGGAATCTGAAGAAGATGAAATCTCTCTGGTTGTGGAAGGTGGCGACCTGCCGACCAACAAACTGAGGGTCATGTGGAAAGAGGGTGGCGAACAGACGACCTATAGTGTGACCAAGGCGTGTGGTGAAGTTGTTCAGGATCACCTCTGGAGTGTGCTCTGTCGGCGCCTTGCCACACCGCTACAGTAGAGTCAATTACATATTGGAATTATATTTCAAATGACTAACAAATCTTACAGCTCATCAATCATCAACACAAGGCTACTTTCACTGCAGGTACACCGGCGTAGACATCAACAAAATTACCAATTTCCAACCAAAAGTGCACTTTTAAAACATAACTTTCTTTTTTCTTAAAGTGCTAAACAGTAAATTTAAATAAACAATAGATAACATACAGTATTATAATTGCACACTGGTTACATTTAATCAAATTCACACACATTCTACAGTCAAGAGAGACACAACTAAGGGCCCTATCTTGTGCGCCCCGGCACCTTATAAACTTACTAGCCTCATTTTACTATTTAAAAAAAGTCATTTTAAAATAGTTCAGCTAGCCGATCTGCATCGTCACATTGTGAGCTTGTAAACCTTTTTTTTTTAACTGTTTTTCAAAATAGTAAAATATGGCAGTTTAGGGATAAGGGGTAAAGCAAGATAGGGCCCTTAATGTCTATTCTTACCTTCATCTCCTTGCGTAGACGTGTATTGCTGACCTTGAAGTGTGCTGTAGGCCCATCGGGTAAGTAACAGAGAACCAAACCATCTTTATGTATTGGTGAAGGAATTAGCCACGGTCAGACATAAGAAATGTACATACTGTGAAAAAAGACTTCTCATCCCAACCTGCTAGGATCCCTGAATTTCTTCAAAAATAAATCCTTTCATTCTTCTCTGATCAATTGCCAAGCTTGTGTTCTAATCATGTGCTTGCCTTGTGGTCTAACCTGTTAAAGTGCATGAGTGCTGTTTGTTTGATTTTGGATTTCTCTCTAGATAAAATGCTAATTTACTTTTCATCGATTGCTCGACAAAAAGGATAAATAATCAACTCGGTTGAAAATACACATTATTCTGTCGACCAATGCAATCACCTAACAGTATGAATTAAGCCTCAGAATGAACTAAGTGCCTATAATCTAATATAAATGCATGAACAATGCAGCGTTTTAAAAGGATGCTGACAGATTGACGATCTTGATTGATGACCAAGAGATATGTGAAGCCCCTGGCTATGCACTGTGGAATGATTCTCTTCAGGGCCAAGCCTCTTCTGTAATACACATGGGAGTCTGGGATCACTGTGGACAGCTGTTCACAAAACCGAACCGTCCTCTGAAAGAAATAAGACACAAAGGCTAAATCTTGTGTTTGTTATACACAATATGTCAGAGGGCATGTTTGTATGATTCTGACCACAGAGCTATGGCTGCCATTCACTCACCCCTCTGGGTCTGTCCGATGTCGTTATGAGCACTTTTGGATTAGTTAGTCGGTTGAAGTAGGCAGAGAATTCATCAGTTCCCTCATCAAAGGCTATCTGTAATTGACAGCACACAATGACAAACAAACTATCCATATTGAAGCCTCTCGAAGCAGTCTACCACACAGTGCTTTACGCTTCATTATCGGTGATGGCTTTTTATTACACTTGACACTCCCCGAAAAACGGTGAACAAGGAAAGACTCTTTTATGCCCAGAAAAATGGAATAAACTCCAGAACCTGCTTTGTGTAGCCCCGGATTCAAAGGTAAAACAACATGTAGGTTGCAACAGGTCTAAATGGGTTAAATTGGTTTCCGATTCTTATTGCAGAACGACAAAACATCGTGTGGCATATGGGACACAATTATGAAACGTCTCTGCTGAGCGAGCAGAAACTAACCAATCTCCTACCTCTTCATCCGCTGGATCAACTGTGGTCTCGTCATACACCCTCTGGTTTTCTATCGTCTTTGGGACTGCTTTTGGCGGTGCCTGTGATTTGGAAAGTTTGATGCATTGACAGTGATGTTACATTACAGACCATATTTAGTTATCATTAATTCACACACACATAGTGCAAACAAAAACAGAATACAAAAAATACATCTAATTAGGCCACTCGAAATATATTTTGCCAACTTTTGTTTTTACTGAAACATTCAATATGAGCCCTCGTACAAGGTTTCTTCGACTAGGCATGCACCTCTTGGTACCACAGCACCTCGAAGGCCCTTAAAACAAGGCTCCAGGCTTCCCAAAACAAAGGCTACTACTTGGCCTGACTCCCCGAACCCACGTCACCCCTGCCCACTTTGACAGGCTGGAATGGCTTAGGGTTGACAACAGAGTACAGCATCTTGCAATGGGTCTGTTACTCTGTTCCACAAGATTCGATACACCACCAAGATACCCATGTACCTCAACAAACCATGTGCAACCCAGATTTGGCACAAACAAGGGACTAAATTAATTTCGCTCCTATGCCAACAAAATGTGGAACGCCCTACCAACGGTCATTAAGACATGTGAATCCCTTGACTCTCAAAGAGCTAAATTAAATATTAACTACGGGTATTATAGTTTGAACAAATGAAAACATCTGTGACTCGTTGTGAGCTTCTATTTGATACCATGTTCTATAAAGTATAAATCGTTACCTTGTCACCCAAAGCAGCAGTTTCTTTTTTTCTTTTCTTCTTCAACTGCAACTTTACCTGAAAAAGATAATTAAAAAAACGCTTATTAAGTAGCTCGTGAAGGTTGTACATTTAATTTTCATTGTGTGTATATTCGTGCATTGCTTTTACCCTTCGTTTGTCCTGCTTTAGCTTCATAAACAGGAGGTGTCTGCGTTGTTTATTCTTTATGTCACTCATGCCATAAGCGGGTGGAAACGCGACCAATGGAGCATCTCCGACAACTGCTTTATCATCACCGACCGTAACATCGCCCTTTTCCTTTTTATAGTTTATAGTAGAAGTTGCCTCCTTCTTTGGCTTTGGCTTTTTCATTTTCTTATTCTTTCCTTTATTCTGCTTTTTGGGGACCTCTGTGATGTCCATGTTGTCAGGCTGTGTTTTTGCTTCTGCGTCTTCACGTGTTCCCTGTGTGTGTGTTGTGTTCGCGGAAGCACTTCCTCGGTCAAAGGGTTATAGCAACATTGCTCGCGCCTATTCGACGTTTGCCACCTAGCGACACGGAGGAGAAAGTTTAAAGTTTAACAAACTGAAATTCACATCTAATCTCCAATCTCCTTGTTGTTTCAACATTACATCACCACTGTCAAAAATATTTGGTTGATGCAATCATTTTGTTTAAATTACATTTTCAATCATCATCAATCAGGGGCATTGGAGGGCACACTGCCAGGCCCATAAACACTGTTATAATAAACAAACATTTGCGATTAAGCACACACACACACACACACACACACACACACACACACACACACACACACAACCTACCGGCCGGTATACCCAAAATAGAATGTTATTTGACCAATGATGTAGACCAGGGATACGGATACCTCTTAGGCAATGCTTACATTGGCACAGGGGAGGATGATAACAACACTGGCATACAACATACTGCAGATGTGCTTTGTGTATTAACGGTCTCTCCTCTCCCTACTCTTCCATTGAGAAATATTGAAGGCTGAGATGCAGTGGGTCTTCCCCAGGGCATTACTGTTGCATTATGCACTTTGTTATTAAAGATCATGACCTTTTATGTTCATAAAAACAATACACTCCTCCTGCCTTCTCCACTCTGGAGAACAAGACAGCAAGGATTGTTTTTAGTGGTATCCCATTTGGAATAAGTGTTTCAATGTAGCCTACTCAGTATTTTTTACATTCTAATAAACTATTAAATCAATCAAAACTCATCAGGTACTATGATTATATGAGGAAGATTCTTTTCTCCAAAAGAATTACAGAAAGTGTTATCTTTTTTTGTGTCCACACCCACCAGTTCATATAGTATACCTTTCACCTTAGCACCACCCACCTGAACTTACCGCTATGCAAAACAGAAAAAGTACACAAATCACAGCACTCCATCTATAAAAGTTCACTGTTACACCACTGGTCTTATCCGGCCGGACTAATTAACACACACAAACATAAGACATGAAAGGATATGACTATAGATTTATTTTATTAATATCTATGTGTTTATTTGTCTGGGACAATGCAAAAAAAATACATTGTGGTTACAATAACCAAGGCTAATTTGTGACCTCTGTCCATGGTTAGCATAGGATCTACAAGAAAAAATGTATACAAAATAGCCTACTCTAGTTAAAATAAAGACATGAACAGTGAACACGTAACAAAATATTAACATTAACAACAGATGATCATAAAATATGCCCATAAAATATAATAAGAGTTGATTGTACTGTACATCACATCTTCATATGTCGTGCATATATGTGCACGTGTTCTCATTATATCATGGCAAAAACTATGTGCGTGTGTGTGTGTGTGTGTGTGTGTGTGTGTGTGTGCACAAAAACAAATGCCTGATCAAAATAAGGCCACAGATTTGGATTAGGAGTGATTTGATCTGGAAAACTGAAAGCTTGTTTAATGCACCACTTCACCACTTTTCAACTTATCTTCATATTTAGTCCTCACTAATGTTCATGGTAAAATACCACAAGTTATTTCTAGTCAGTCTGTGTCAATCATCGCTACGCAGAATGCTTTTAAAAAAGATTAAAAAAAATATATATAGCCTATTTAGATTTGTATTACCATGAGAACGATGGCTTCCATTATCACATCTTTTCAGCAATAGAAAGCCTGCACTTTGTTTTTTTTTCTTCTTTTTAATATTTTTTATTAGCTTGGATTCCCCATTGATGACGTCACTGGTGGACCGGTTTCTGAACTGCCGTCTAACAGCCCTCCTATGAGACACAGACCGAGTAGAAAACAATTGTGGCATTTTATCATGAACATTAGTGAGGAGGACCAATCATATGAAGGTATACGGTTGAAAAGTGGTCCTTTAAGCTTATGCCTAAGCTAAGCTATGCCAAAAGAGAGTTTATGTTCTGTAGCATAAACAAATGAAAGCCGTACATGTTCTGTAGCATAAAAAAATGCCACAGAAGAAAAACAGTCTAAGTCCACACTATTGATCCATAATGTATAAATGATAGATAAGGGTTCAGGACAACAAACAACTGTTTTGTAAAGCGACTTTGAGTACTTAGAAAAGTGCTATAAATTGTATGTATGTATTATTATAGTACAGTATATCTCACTACATGAATAGATACAGCATACTGTGTATACCACAATGCAAGGCAGCAATCATGTATGTAATAATTTATGTTGGGTCTATTGAAACATATTGATATAACATATATTGCTTAGTTACACAATTATATCTGAGTGAAATAAATCATTCTCTGCACAATGAAAAATATAAACAGTTATTGAAATTAATTTGAGTCAATAATATTATTATAACAATAGGTCACACAGTAGCCTGCAGAACAACATCTTCATTCCCTCTGTTCCTTGGCCACATCTTCCGAAATGAAAAGGCATAGAGAAATGGGTCAATGACCGCACTGAACAAGGGAAAAACATGAACAATTTTGGCCTTTTCTGTGAAATATTCGAGCTTATACGTCACATCAGGTTGTGAAGTACGTAGTAAAGCTCCCACTATTCCCACAATACCGACGACCTGGTGTGGAACCCAGAGAACGATGAAGGTGATGATAATTCTCCAGATCAGCTGGCTTGTTCGCTTGTTGCTGGACAGAGCAGTCTCTCTCACCTTCCGGGAGAGACAGATGTAGCAAGTTGTCATGACAGAGAAAGGCACAAGGAAAGCAAGAAATAGCTCAAGCACAGTGGCAGTCAGGGCATGCCCTTCCATCTGTGGTGGTCGGCTGCAGACAAAGCGTCCATCCTTCATCCTGCCGTAGGAGGCAACTGATGGCCATGTCATGAGGCAAGACCCCGCCCACAGACCCAATAGCAGAGCCCTCTCACCCTTTTTACCTATTTTTGACCAGCTGTGACGATGAAGTACTTTCACAAAGCGCTGGATGCTCATTAGTGTCATAGTGAAAATGTTGGCAAAGAGGCCCCAGAAGTCCAGGAACGAGATGACCTTGCAAAGCTCGTAGTTTAGGTCCCATTGTCTTAGCGTGTCAACAATCCACACAGGCAGGGTGATCAGACAAAGCACATCACAGATAGCCAAGTTCAGCATCAAGAGATGAGTATAGTTGTTCTGCTCCAATCTGCGAAACAGAAGCACCAGTACAGCCACATTGCCAGGAATACCCAGGACACAACTCAGGCTTAAAAGAACCGCTGCGGTCAGATTTGCTGGGCTTGGGGTAAATTCCACTTGGCTGAAGGGATGCGAGTTGTTGGAGAGGAAAATCTCTTCCATTTTGTTCTGGAACACTGTCACAAACGTGTTAATGCTGCTCATGCTGGTCGCGCCAAAAAGTACGAGGGCCGAGGAGTGTTGTTCTGTCTTGCCTTAAATGGTGTGTGGTTTATAATAGGACAGTAGATGTGTATATTAATGATTCTAAATATAGACACTAGGCAGGAGAGAGTGGAAAGAGGAAGTCTCACAGCAAAGGTCCCCTAAGGACTAGTCAAGTACTAGTTAAAACTATAGTGGATCTGATACAGGAAAAAACCACAAAGCCACGTGTCATGAACCAGATTCAGAAGTGTGAGATCTACAGTAGTTCCCTGGCTGTATACTATGCATGCTGACTAGCCACAGTAGTGTAGTTACAACACAGAGTAGAGTAGATGGATGGAAATGTTTGTAAGTGTGGACATTCAGTAAGCAATTTCCAAGTCTACTTTCATTCAAGTCTACTAGTTTCAAATTGATGGTCAACTTGACATAAAGACTTTACAAACATTCTCACTCCACATAATCTGTGTGGATTCTTACTTTATGCAGACTCCAGACCCAACCCTCGATTCGATTCAAAATGTTTTGCTTCAATGGCTTTTTGCAAACTTTTGCCCACAAAAGGTTACACATTTACAATTTCTATTTAATTTACCAAAAAAACAGCCTTCTAATGGCTATAGAAAAGTTTGAGTGGTAATATATGGGATTTCAAAAATCTGACTGCAAAGTCAATCTTCAATTCTAGCCAACCGTTTCCCCTCTCTATTCTCAGCTTCCTCAGCTTCCTGTCTCATGACCTCTTACAGTATGTGAGAGGTCACTCTTACAGAATGTGAGAGGTTACACTTACAGTATGTGAGAGGTTACACTCTCTGTCTGTCTCTTTGTCCATCAGATCTAACAGGCTATGTACCAGTCCACCACCTGTCGGAAGGCCTTGTATATCAAGGGATGTTGGGAGCACACCAGTCCCCCACCGCGCCAAGCCTGAGCCCTCTCCCTGTTCAGGTCCCCCAGGCAGGCCCACTGGTCCTCAGAAGCCCGGGACACCCGGCACCACTTGGAGTGGTCATGATGAGACTGGAACAGAACCGGCCCAGGGAGCCGCACCCTCCTCACATTCATGACGTGTTTGGGAAGAGTGCAGTTGGAGGGCAGCCCGTGGTTCTGCGTCTGCCATGTCGCGACCAGCAAATCACAACCCAGGGCTTGGGCAACCCAACCCGCATAGATATCTGGGGGAACACGAAAAGTATTTTGACAATGCGGTTCACTGACAAATATGATTAGAAACACTACAGTGCAATGACTTTAATAACAAAACTGAAAACATATTTTTATAACTTATTTCCATTAAGCTATTAGTACTATAAACTATAGAACAGTCCTCCAATAGTGGCTTTACTGAATAAAAGTTAATGAAGTTAATAAACGTTAGTTTGCGCTCATTGTCATTGGTAATTCCTGAGAAGGCACAATCCAGGTGTGTTGATGGCAAAGATAAATTAATGATGGCAAAATGGCAAATTCATCAATCAAACTCAACAAGAATTTTCAAACTGAGATCAAAAAATGCTAATGTCATCATAATATATGAATGATATATGTATAGCACAAATATGACACGAAGAATACTACCAACGAATACTACCAACGCCAGCTTTAGTGAATAACTATGAATTTAATTGCAAATAATAATTCTGCGAAATGGCTACAATTGAAAGACTTTCCTCAAGAAATCACTTACCATCAACAAAATGTTCTGATTTGGCAAAACTGACAAACTTCTCTCCTTGGGCAGAGAGAAGATGTTCAACTCTTTTACTGAAGGGCAGTGGTGGTTTGGAGCCCTTGCATAACTGGGCCAGTGGTGCCAAGTCACTCAGGAATGAAGCAGGCACAGAGCAATTATACACACGTGGGTTGAAATACACCAACTGCTGGGCTGTAGGCAGAGTAGGACACAGCAGAATACAGAAAGATAGAGTAGGAGTCATTTTATTTGTTGTCTGGTTCCCTGCCCCTGTGTGTGTACGTGTGTCTTTATATTAATATATTATATATTAATATATATATTCGTAAAAAGTGTGTGTGTGTGTGTGTGTGTGTGTGTGTGTGTGTGTGTGTGTGTGTGTGTGTGAGAGAGAGAGTAAGGTAAGGATACTATCATCTGTACTACCGCTATAGCCAACATTAGCTTCAGTGTTCATTGCATGTGTGAATTGTGGATTAACCGTGTTCCCAGGTTTTTCCACACTTTGGCCTGCAGTCAGTTTATGAATATTAATGAGAAATAAGCAGTTGCTAAAATATCCTGTAAGCTACACAGTGCAGTAAGTGGCACCTGGGTAAAATGGACTAAAACATATTTTCATGCAGTGTAAATAACTATACAATATCAATCAATTGTATACATACATTTGACTTCAGCACCCTCTGGTGGACAAATTTGTTGAGGGACAGGCAGACAGAACAATAAAAAGACAAATTAAAATATATTTTCAGTCTCAGGTTCGTTGTAGTATATAAACTATAAACTACAGTTTATTTGTTTTTATTTAATGACAGATAATCTGTTCCATCTGTTCCATGCCTCACAACTTCATACACTGTAATAATATTAAACTTCTGGTGATTAATGAAGTCTAAAAGATAATTTAGTATAATCGATCGACTGCCGCAAAACTCAGGAAAAAAGCACAAAAACGGCTACTTCCACATTTTGTGTGCATTTGGCACCCAAGAACCTATATAATAGTAGTCACTGTAAATCTGTTAATAACAAATGTATAGTAAATAATGAGTGGAAGTGAGACATATGTATACATGTACAGAATGGCAGCCAGTAAGGTCTGCCCTGCAGTTGCTTCATGTCCTTTCTCTCACCTATTGTGGAGAACTGTGCATATTTGTAGGTCACGCACAGAGCCGTCTGGCCGTTGACTTTGCCAGAGGATGGGTAAAGGTAACCTCTCTCAGGGAACGAGGGGAAGTGAGGTACACTGTGGGACAGCCAGAAGCCTTGAACGTGGTCACAGAGCAGCACCCCTGCGGGATATAAACAACTATAACACCTCTAGTACCCACAGAATGTGGAACAGGGCACAAACACATGCACGGCAATAGTCTATTTCTTCCAGCAAAGTTCATGTCAGGGTGAATCACCTTGTAATAGTGCCTACTACAACATCAATTAATAATAATAATAATGAATTATATATAACCCAAAGCTATTTGCTGCCATGCCCTTTCACTCTCACGCCATCAAAAATGAAACCCTAACCCTTTTTTTACCTTTAAAAAAATAATGTATTAGGTAAGTCAGTGATCCAGAATAAACACAATCTATCAGACTTTGCACTGCGTCCTCCCCCATGACGCCATTCATAAAGCACACAAGAGTCACAAAAATGAAGATTCTTCTCCTAGTGTATAATGCACTTGTGCATTGTATAATCGTATAAGGCAGGGGTTCTCAACCCGTGGGTCGCGACCCCCATTATTTATAAAAAACAAACAAACAAAAGAAAAGCCTTCATCAGTGTGTCGACACTGATGAAGGCTGGATAGCTTGTCTCCTGTCCGAAATGAAAGAATAAGAATAGATGCAGTCTTGGTGTGTGCGACCCGTTATTTATATGCTCTAGATTAAACAAAACCTCTGTCTTCATGAATTGTATTAATCATCAAAACATGGTTTATAATGTATAATGGAGTCTTGGCTACTGTACCTTTTGTGTGTCCATATTCCTTGATGTATTCCATGTCTGGAGGTCCATCATTGTAGAAGGCGTAGACTGAGATATTGGACTGAGAAAGATATTAGCTGTACACGTAAAGCAAAACATCATAGCATAATATATAAACTTTTTCTGGATTTGTTTCTTTGGACATATAGAATTGTATTTATTCTGTAAGAAACGTGGGACATTAAATAAGATTACATTTGGTTCTTTACACACAACAAGGCATTGATGAACCATACTGATTAATGCACAGTATGACTGGCACCAAGTTTATGTATGGACCATTACATTTTGTTTCAGTAACTTTCAATGACTGGAACTGCATCTTCCCATATTTTTTGGTTAATTGGGGACATTAACTTTGTGGGCATTACACATTTAGGACATAAAAAAAAAGCGTTTTTTTCCCCCACCATGAACAATACAAGCTTCTGTATCCTCAGCATGCATCTACTGTACCTCAACAAAATAAGTAAGCCACTGTGGGCCATGGTCGACGACGCCACAGGGTTGAATTCTCTCCCTGGCTGCAGGGGTTGACTTTTTTGTCAACCCCTTTTCTTCCTGTGTCCCTCTCCATTGCACAAACTCTAAACTAACTCTCTAATGAAGCAAACATAACTTGAAACTACTCAAAGAATAACAAGTCAAATGCTCCCACCTTGTAGGCGTGCCCTTTGTAAAGCTGGTTAAGTGTGCTCCCCAGGGCCCCCTGGCTGCTGTTGACCATGAAATTACTCATCTGCCAGCTTCCCACTGAGGGGTCCAGGTACATGTAGTCAACTCCGCTACCAACCTCTCCAATCTTATACTTGGGCATCTTGTATATAATAAACCTGTTAAAAGTTAGAGAGAATTATTTGAATGCATTAACCACTTAAGTCCTATATACTTCGTTGTATGACAAATAGTGGAAATAGCATCATTCTACAAGCTTGTACTGTAGATCAATTTTCACTATTTTTGAAAGGGGGATTTTTTTTTATTAATTAGTACTATATAGTATTATTTTATTCCAGTCTTCTCTCATGTAAAAATCAGAATCAAACATGCAATGTCTTTGTCCATCTTTCAGGGATTTCAGAGAGTCGGCTCAAATAGGAAACTCCTCAGTCCATTTTGTACAAACTCTCAGAGTACAAGCATAGTACATATGTATAGCATAGTAGTTTATACTGTATGTATAGTTTCATTATATAGATATTCCACTGTTACTTTCTTAGCTTACGCATGTTTCATGATAAATGTTTTTATGTGATGTATTCCCATGCTTTTTTGTTGTTGTTCTTGCTTAATGTAAGTCGCTCTGGATTAAGAGCGTCTGCTAAATGCCTAAATTGTAAATTGTACAGAACTCCACAAGCTGGCTGCATATACTCCATATTTGGGCATGCCTAACTCCATATACAGTATGGGCATAAAAGGGAGACAGACATAATATCTGGGTGGGGCATTCATTTCCAACTTGCATCGTTCCGAGTAGGCCAGTGCCCAAAGGGCACCGCTGTAGAGGCCCCACGGGCACCGTTCTAGTCAATCAAATGAGCTAATAGTCTCGCAATCAGCACAATAACATAACATGAATTGTGTTATGTTATAACACAATTGTAAAATGTAGCCTTACATAAAATTTGTGAAGACTGAAAAGCACACAAAATAAAATTAATCTGTAAAGGGAAGAGAATAAAAGGTAACAAGAAGTATACCCCCTCAAAATAAACACAATCAACTCACCAATCCACAGGCTCCCCAGCTTCATTCCTACAGGAAATGTCTGTTCTACTTGCTGTGAAACATGAAATCAAAACAACAATATGGAACCATGAACCAAACAGAGTGGTCATCTTGATTTAGAGAGAACAAAAAAGGAATTTTAAATCTCTCTTTCAGGTTTCGTGTCAAGATTGAGCAACTTATGAAAATGATCTGACTGGCAATGCAGAACAGAAAGTCATGAGGAGTCGCATGACAGGGAAACACCCCATTTAGCAACAAGGAGCTTTAATACTTAGAATGTTAAATAACTAAGAACCTTGCATAAATCCTTTTTCGAGTAACGTTACAGCCTCGATTTACCTTACCTCGCTGTCACACACTCACATGAAAGATGGGTTTCATTCAAAAGTTATCTTCAAATTTGTTGAGAGATTTACCCCAGGGATGCTGGAATTACAGTGAATGTGTTTCACTGTGATTGTAAAAAATATTTTTTTTACTTTCAGTTTTTTGAGGGGCACTAGCCCCTCCTATGCCCTGCTTTCTGGGTTTGTGTAAACTTCACACGGGTGTTTTTAAGTGGTGCAACCACTTCATTAAGTAGCTTTGTGTGTGCCTGTTACCTGTGTCTGAGCACGGAAATAGCATTTGGTTGGTTTTCAAAACCAAGTGTCACAGTTGTGCAGCCTAACACACACATACATATTAACTGTATATATGATGATTTCAGGTGCATCAGTACAGTACAGTAGAGGGACCCCCTGAGGACTCGTGGTTATTTCCACTAGCTCTATGGGCAAATATGGAATGTAAACGGTGAGGTTCTCGTGTAAGCTCTCCTAGGGTTGCTTACCTCACCGGCACAATATTTCTATCATCTTCCCTAGGAAAGAAGTAGTAAGGAAAGGAAAGGTACTATGTTTACCCAGGGTAACTGGACTAAGCTCAAGAACTTGTTTACAGCCAGGCCCTGCTCATAGAACATTTCATGGTAGAGGTTCAATGCCTTGTCCAAGGGCACTTTAGCGGTGGTAATTTTAACGTGCCGGTCCGGGGATACGAACTAGCGACCTTCCGATATCAAGACCGCTCCGCAAACCGTTCGGCCACCGCTGCCCCTATATACTATATACTATGTATATGATTCCTGTTGTACAAATCAATATATCAAATCAAAAATCACTATTCATTGTACAACAACAACAACAACAACAACAAGTAGCCTACTGTGTACTGTATAAGTGCTTATGATGGCACGCAAGGTGCTCTCAAGTCATCTAACCAAACAACAGACCACTCACAGTGCACAAGGGACCCTGCTGGCTCAGCCCCTTCATTATCTATATGTAAATAGGGTGGCAGTGGCTCAGGAGGTAGAGTCGCCAGTTGGGTTTGATACCCGGTTGCTTGTGTTTTGAGTGGGGGGCATTACCAAGCCTTTAGATTATTTGATAGTGGAAAGAGACACCATCAAATAATAGCAAGAGAGAGAAATGGAGAAGGTCATGAAGCAAAGGATCTCGGGTCAGAATCAAACCCAGGTAAATTTGCTTGCAAATGTACTATTACAGTATACATATTGATTACGTGCAAATTATGCAACTTCTAAAGGAGAGATGTTTATTATTATTAATGATAATCTCTGCCACTGGAAAAGCCAAAGTAGACAGAATGTTAACTGTCAGACGCTATGGCCGAAGTGGCATCACATGAAAAAATATTTGTGTGATGATGCAGCTTTTTTAATATACTGTCTCTACCTTTTAAACCGTCAATAAAACATTCAATCAATCAGTGGTTCTTGACAGGTTTAGTTGTGGACTCAAACCTTATCCTCACCAGCTAGGAAGCAACGACCCATATGTACTATGTTCCAGATTTTTCGGGTCACGACCCTCTGGTTGAGGCCTAAAGAACTGTGTACACAATGCAAAGGTAGGACTGCCCTGTCCACAAAATCCTCCCTCAGGGGAAAAGCCATCTCTCTCTGAGAATTGCATCGGTTGGATAACTAAGAACTACACGACTTCTGGAAAGACACCATGGCTACACAGGTACATAGATTTAATGTTCTTATTGGCAGGGTGAAAAAAAATACTACTACTATAATAATAATAATCAGTTTTTCTTTCTTTTTTTCATGTGCATCATTAAAACATTTCGTTTTGTTCTTTGTTCCAACGTAGCATCATATCCTCAATTAATTTGGAGCAAAATTTAAGAATTGGATTTTGTGTCACCTGTTTAGTTTAGTTTATTTCGATCATCAACAGTATAGCAAATCCTTGCACACATTACAGCAATCATTTCTGTTTTGTTGAACGAAAAGGCATAGGCCGAAGCTTATAGAGCTTATTAATGCCTATTCTTAATACATGTCGGTTAACCTTATAACGTTCACAGTCGTTATAAACAAACGTAATTATTTTTTAACCTTCTAAACTTCCTACATAAACACAGTTCACACGGTATTACATACATACTGTACCTACATGCATGCATACACTTAAGCATGCATACCATATGGTTGCTGCAAAAACAATTATACTGATAAACTGGAAGTCTCCAACCTCTCCATGTTTCAAAAGATGGCTCAATGTGATGCTCTCCATTGCTAAGCTGGAACAAATTCATCATGACAGACAGAATACACAAGCTAAGTTCCCAAAAATGTGGAGGCCATTCCTTGCAGTATTTGACAATAGTTGAGTAGCCTATAGGTTCTGCATATCCATGGCTGCTATGGTGCAACCGTGCATCTTTCACTACTGAACTCATAACGTTCCCTGCTCTATGATGGTCATCAATGCCACCCATTTGTTCTTTTGTTTTTGTGTGCATGTATGTGTCTATTGTATAGTATAGTGTTATGTTTATTTTTCTGTCATTTGATGTGTTGTACTGTTGTGTTTGTTGTGTCTTGTATTTGACTGTATTTCACTTGTCTTTGAAAAATCTAAATATATTTTTGTTAAAAAAAAAACATGCATACCTGCACGTATACATGCATATACTGCATACATTTTACATTAGTTTTCATCTGTATTTCTCAAAAAAACATCCTGTGAGGGTCAATGACCATGGAGTCATAGCATTATCTAAGCAGAACCCATTTCTAAATAGTAAATTATCTACTAGTAAATTGTATTGTATTTCTTTTTAGTACCCAAAATATTTTCACTTCAGATATGTCTTTTCTGATTTCTTATATCCTCCCAAATAAACAAAAAATCTAATCATTATTAGTCAGTTGAGCGTTCTGTTAACAATCATTCAGGGGAGATTTTGCAATACAATGCAAGCATAACCCAATGTCTAAATACATTTTCACATTTGGGGCTTGGTTTATAATATGTGATGAATGTAATATAATAGTATAATATACTGTAATTAATAAAATAATGAATTATATAGAGTCCTAACTCAACATAACTTGTGTTGCGTGTGCACAGAATGTGGACTTTGTGAAGACAGGCTATGGCAAGAATTCAGTCAAGGTGCTGGTTATCAGAAGAGAGGGACCCCATCAATCAATTATCGAACTGAAAGCTGATGTGGAGCTCACACTGAAAACCCATAAGGATTACCTGGATGGAGACAACTCAGACATCATCCCCACAGACACCATCAAGAACACTGTCCATGCCATGGCCAAAATCAAGGGGGTAGGTGTCCATCTGCAATGACAAATGTAGCGAACATAAGGATGCGCCATTGAGTGTGACCCAGTGTCATTTTGAAAGCCATTATCCAGTAGTGTTTTCATGTCAAGGACCCCTAAATCAATACTGGCCACAGACACACATCTGAAAATATTTTGTGCCACCCAGGTACACCATACAAGACGTTAAAATAAATAATAAAAACAAATCACAATTCTATTTGAACTAGCAGATCTACAATTTCAGTGTTCTTAAGAGAGCTTGTAGATTGGCTAATACAGTACACACACACACACACACACACACACACACACACACACACGCTCTACTTTGAGAACCACTGTCTTAGCTCACACTGCACTTTTTGTACATGATGTATACAGGTGAAGACCATTGAGCAGTTGTCTCTGGACATCTGTCACCATTTCCTGACGTCTTTTAACCATGTGCTGAAGGCCAAGGTTTCCATGGAGCAGGCTCCTTGGAGAAGGCTGGAGAAGGTATTGTATGGAAGTCGGTGATCAGTCCACAAGAAGATAATATAAGCTTTTGTATTATTGCTCCATGTAAAGCCTGGTGTAATATTTGCCATTCAAGCTCACACTGATGATTTCCCAGTTAATTTCGGACATTCTGCTCTTTTCCTCGAAATTAAAGCCTGGGCCCTCATTTACTTTGGACCACAACCAAAGGGTGGGTGTAAAAATCATCAGAATGGGTGTGTGTATATCGGTGAGAACCCGAGGCTGTGATGCGCCAAGTGGGAAGTCGCTTGGATCAGCGGGTTTCTCCAAAAAAATCCAAATGGATGATCAATATGATGCCATAGACTGGCCTATAGACTCCATATTTGGGCATGCCTGACTTCATATATGGGCAGTTGGGCATAAACTAAAGGGACACATAAAGACATCTCAATACCGGTATATGGACAGGCAGACGGGTACAACAGGTTTCTGACTAACTAGGCGAGGCGTGCATTTGCAACTTGCATCGTTGCATGCCAATATATATGGGCATATCAGTTGAATCTGTGGTTCTGGACTCATTGGGCACCGACCGGCATACTCAGGTCAGGAATGATGGGCTGACAACTGGTACGACAAGTATTGCATAACTGGGTGAGGATGCATTTCCAACTCCTCTGAACAGGTCTAGTCATTTGAATGACCAGCTTGGCCCTCTGGGCGCAAGACGTCCAGAAGCAGCTGAACAGACCAATTTTACAATTCATTGTGGTCCAAAATCCAAGATCCAAAAATACAGCCCAGGTTTAATTTGTATTATATTAATTATATAATGAAACCCTTTAAGATCAGTTAAGATAATCACTGGCATGAGTCAATTGTCTTAATTATTAACACAGCGCAACAACACTATTGCTCTGGACAACAGCATCTGCCAAATGACGTATAGTAGTAGAAAACATACAGCATTAATGCACTCTATGTTGCTGTTAAGGGATGAATAATTACATCCGACTGTTAATTTAAAAGCCTCGGCCTTCTTGTGCAATGAATCAAGTATTTTAACCAAATATATGTTGTACTACTACTTTACCATTCATCAGTCCTGTGATAAATGAAAGAGTTGCCACTCATTCAAAGTCTCTGTCTCTTCACAGAATGGGGTAGAGCATGCACATGCGTTCATATTCAGCCCAGAAGCATGGCGCTTCTGTGATGTTGAACAGAATCTCAAAGGTGCAGAGAAAACAACAAACACAGTAAAGGCGCAATACCATTGCATAACACTATCTAAAATAGGAATATGGCATCGCAGTTCTATGTTCCCGACAACAAGTTTACATCCCTGTCTATGTAGTGAAGACTTGTGATAAATGTGATAATGTGATAAATTAATTTTATTTAGGTGTAGGTTATGGCCTGTATGAAACATGTTTTGTGAAGTGAACTTGATCTTTACTCTTTTGGTCACTGACCTTGACCTTAAGTTTGACCACCCACCACAGTTCATCCTTGAGTCAAACTGAAGATTTCCACCGAATTGGTTCATGGGAGGGCGGACCACGACAAAACCGATACGCCCATATGTAGGCAAGTCACTATGACTCAGACATAACCATAAACAAATATATCCATATCCATATCCATATATAGGCATATATGGAGATCCAGACATATTTTAACACAAATCGTGTATGGGGGACCCTGGCACAAAATATTTTCAAATGGGGGTCCATGGCCAGATAATTTGGGGTTCCTTCCTTGACATCTGAGAAACACTGATCCAGGGGTAATACACAGTCCGATTCTAAGCAGGTATTCAGCAGTCAGGTTACTTACAATTCAAAAGCAACCTGTCAAATCTCACAGGTGTCCCGGTGGTTCACAGCGGGTTGAAGGACATGACGGTGCTGAAGACGACCCAGTCAGGGTTCGAGGGGTTCCTCCGAGACCGCTTCACCACCCTGCAGGAGGCCAAGGACAGGTGTTTCTGCACGTCCATCTACGCCAGGTGGCGCTACAACAAGGTTGAGAACGTCGACTTTGACGCTGCATGGTAACAACAACACAACTGTGACAGATATAGCACAGTTATAAAAGGTTAACCATTATTTATCTCAGTTTTCATCCATGCTGGTGATTGCGTCACCGAATAAAATGGAAAGCTGTCATTTCAAATCAGGTTGGAATGGAGACTGTGATGTGATCTTCATTAAAGGGAGAACATGTGTAATCTTAATGACATTAATCTTCCAATTACAATTAGAAATGAAGATGACATAATGCTGCATGTCAATTAATACTGCAATCCCACCCTGTTCCATCCTCATCATAGGAATTGTGTCAAGGATACAATCATTGAGAAGTTTGCTGGGCCATATGACCTTGGAGAGTACTCCCCTTCCGTGCAGAAGACCCTCTACGACACGCAGGTTATTGCGCTGGACAGACTCCCTGAGGTACACCTGACTGCACCGCAGAACACCAAGGCAGACACATTCACATCACAGCCATCAGACCTGAGGCCCATTCCCAAAAATTTGTCATATAAATCCTATAACAGTTTTCTGAGAAACGTATGTTGCCATTTCAGGCACACACACACACACACACACACACACACACACACACACAAACACAATTTGTCATAACACGGCACAAAGTGACACGAAATGAGCTTTTTTGAATAGGCAAAGAAATCTAAAATGATAATTGGGTTAATCGTTCCCACAGAGATTTATCTTGAACATGACAGCACTATTGTAAGACCACGTCAACATGGACATAACATGACATTTGCTTGCCAGTCTGCCATAAAGTGTGGAAAAACTATTAGAGGGGAAAATAGTAGAATCATTTTGAGAGTCACTGCCTACAGTATATGTTCTGACATACAGGTGCAGTGGTGCACACATGTGAACTGTATAGGATAATATAATTATATATAAGAAAACTTATAAGAAAACATGGCAAAACTGGCACTTCCCATTTCTCTGGTCCACTGGTTGTAAGGTGTCCGCAGCTGCTTTACCTCTGACAGTAGTCTAAAAATATGAACAAAACCCTCCTGTGTTAGGACAATGACAAAATAGGGACACCAGGTTGAAAGAGGTTAATATTAAAGCACTGAATTAACACAATTAACAACCATTTCTGCAGTACTGTATTGACTATACAGTCTTGCACACAGCCCATTTCTGGGCAGTATGGACGAACCGCTATCCATGCACTGCATCTATATTACCTAACCAAACCTTTGTTAAATTCTAACCTACAACTAGATATTCAGTGTATGCATTGTGTGTTCTCTTCCAGGTGGAGGAAATAGAGATGGTCATGCCTAACAAGCATTACTTCACCATAGACATGACCAAAATGGGTCTCACAAACAAGGATGAAGTAAGTCCATTTATAACAATTATTCCATGAATATTATGTTGTCACACTAGTTTACACATTGTCTTGTGATAAAGTATAAATCAGCTCCATGTACCCTTTCTCAGTTGTTCAGTGACGGCACCAATCAGTTACAGTTAGTTACATAGGGTCATAAGGTCGTAACACAGGCCTCATAGGGTGTCACGTGTTGTTCTCAGGTGCCGAGTAGAGACAAAATAACACTATGTGAAAAAACACTTTAAGCCTGATTTACACGATACATTGAGCCTTGGCCTTTTCACCTATGACATGCCCAAAATAGGGATGTTCGTTATTTAGAGTATTTGTTTATGTGGTTAGAAATTGGCAAATGGGTCTGAGGCATTTCAAAGAGTAGCCCCATCTGTGACTTCCCCGTCCGCTGCCGTTCTAAAGAGTGAAGGGGGGAGGTCAGAGATGGCTCTATTCAGAGGACAGTAAATACATACGGTCATTGTTCTCATCATTGAATTTTCCTTCTGTCTTCCAAGGTTCTCCTGCCACTAGATAACCCCTCGGGGAACATCACAGGCACGGTACGCAGGACAAGAGCCAAGCTGTGAAGAGCCCAGAAACACTGAAACACATCCACAGGTTATACATTTAGAACACAGTGGTACAGATTAGATGTAAAACAGCTTGACCAATCGTTCAATAAAAGACAACTGTGCGTCTGTGTGGGGTTTTCTTCCTGAACGAACAAGGGACCTTGAAGAGTAAAAATAATCTCCATTATCGTTTCAAACTGCCTTGACTCAAACCGTTTGAGGATTGTATGATGATCGATCCAAGCCATGCAATTGACTGTATGATCAAATTAAACCATTACCAATAAATGTTCTTTGGTGGAAAAAAAAGAGCACCATTTATTGCAAATCTCTGGTTCAGATAGTCAAACTCCAGTGTTATGTTGGACATAGACATTGGTCACGCATACACTTCAATGCACTTTGTCTTGAAGACAGTTCTGAAAGCACCACAGGTAAGAACAAAAGAATGATTATCTGTCTTTACACATAAATATCTCCATTTCAGACAGTTACCAGATACAGTAGGTGTGCAGGAAAACAGGGCATTCAAAAGGATCGTTCTGCTTTGTGTGTCCACTAGGAGGAGGACACAATTCTTCATCGTTGCATGCTATGAACAATTTGTGGAATCTGTGCATTTTATAGCATAAAAAGTGACCGCAGATCAAAGTGGGACGCATCAGGTTATTTTTTGCACGTATCAAAGTTTTCACATACAATGGAACATACACAATTTTCTTATCTTATGTACAAATACTTTTTTTTTTAACCAAAATTGGTCTACACACACACACACACACACACACACACACACACACACACACACACACACACAATTCACCTCATATTAAATAATAACAATAACAACAATATAAAATAAACAGAACTTTCAAGCAGCAGAAATAAGAATGGCTGAAAGGGTAAACAGCTGAGTGCAACCCATGTCTCTCAGGGTCAACATTTATATAACATTATTACAGCATTCAAAAGAGAAAGAGAAAAAAAAAGAAGAAAAACGTTCTTGTCTTTCCGCAAAAGGTGCCACTGAGGAGTCTTTGTGAAAGCTTTCTCCTGACATGTTTGATTGTCACTGAGGGGGTCTGTGTGTCACCGGGCTGCTATGAGGCATTGCTCTTCAGGTGCTGAGTCTGCAGCTGCTTCACGTGGTACTCGTAGATCTTCAGTGCCGGGCCCAACTTTATCGACAGTCCCGTCAGGACGTCGTTGCGCGTCATCAGGAGCAGGGACTTCCCATCGATTTCCTGACGGATGCAGTGAGAAATGCCTAGCTCATACTCCGTGGTACGACGGGCACTCCGTGGCTAAAATAGCCGATCTTCAAGCTCACGACATGTTGCACTGTCGATACAATGCATTGTGAGCTTGGAAACTGGCGGATTTTCGCCACGGGACACCATCGTACAACAAAATATAAAACGGGCTTAAAGCTACACTATGTAAACTTTCCTCTTCTACCCCAGGATTTGAACCCATTTCCTGCAGAAGTGTCGAATTGTTTACCATTGACCTAATAGAGCCTGCCTGCTTGCTCTGGGGATAAATTGAATCTTGACCTTCCGGTCAAAATTTGTGTCAGATCCTGTGTGTAGGTGAGAGTGAGACGTGAACCTAACTGTCTCAATAGAAGAGCAGGGAGACCAAATACAACCACCCCAATTGTATAAGTTATATTGTATTAACATACTCTAACATACAGATTGGGCAAAATTTGATTCTATTAATTAATTTTTTTTTTTACATTGATTGACCATAGTGGCCATAGTTATTTTGTACTTTAATATACAACGATGAAAGGCAGGAGGAAGAAGATACCTGATCCTGGAAGGCGGTGGCTTGCTCTTCGAACCCTGTTGCTTTGAAGTAATTGACCACGTCTGCTACTCCCCAGTTAGCAGGGTCCGGCAGCTGACCATTCTCAACAGGGCTGTGGGGTCACACATTGCATGGAACTGTTTTAGCTACTCAATGAAGGTTACTTTAAAATCAACTCCATAAAGTCTTCCTTTCATTCAGGCAGCGCTAGAATATTATTAATTCGGCACAATTTACCTTTTCGTGTCAACTGATCCATTGGCCTTGTCATCCATGCCAGCTGTTAAAATAAGAAAATAACAAATGTAAAATATAAATATACTTCAAATACATAAATACATTAAAAAAAGAAAAAACTAGGAAATCCATCAGTAAGGAAGCATACACTATAATTCTAAAGCTGTCCAACTATGCATGTGCAATGTATACAATATACCAGTGGGCCCCAAACTGGGAATTATAATTTTTGACACGCGACCAAGTCAATAAAGTGTGGACTGATATCCTGACATTTCCAAAAGGACCATTTCGATCAGACATGCACCAATTTTGGATTGGACGAAAAAATTGTGTATTATTTGACCAACTTTAAACAAATAAGGATAAAAAATGAATAAGTTATCAACTTATCATGAATAAGCTGATGTTTCACCAAAAAAATTACAGCTGCACAAATTGCAATCTGCAATGTAAAAAACTAACTTATCTATCACCCAGACAACGCTAATGGTTTAAACGAGTTTAACAGCAAATATAATTAATTTTAACAAGCAGAAATATTGTGTTAAGTTATAAATAACGTTAGGCTAAATAACATTAGCAAATGTAAGTTAGCTATCGCACTTACTTGGTATATATAATACGCTAACAAACAAGGGATAAGTTAGCAACATTAGCTAATACGAATCTTACCTTATTTTAAATGATTCCAGCTTGACAGTGAGAGTTCACCCAAGTCATGAACGCAGTTCAGACATCAAATATAGTTCTGATAACGGCGTTAATTTTCAGGGCCGAAACATCTATATTTCCATGCAATAAAATTAAGGTTTGATGAAGTACCACCAGTTTAGCGTATCTTCCTCGGTTACAGCTTCCTTCGCCCACATGATACATGAGGTTTATGGGAAATGTAGTTGACGTGCTGGGTGTTTACAGACCTGTACAAACTACAACGGGTACATGACAAGGTGAAGACGATTAAACCACACTTGGGACAAATGTATCATATAGTCACTGCAACACTTGCATATAAACCAAGTTTTTCCTCAAATTAAATAAAACGATTATCGTGTTTAATACAAAGAATTTAATTTATTACAGTGACATATATATCCTTTGTTACATAAAATCTGCTACAGCAAAGTATGTTATACTTCCCTTGCAAATACAAGTAAATATGGGTGGGAAAAGTGTCAGCCTTCTAAATGACATTGTGCAAAATATCCAACAAACTAAATACATATATATTTCATATCATGGCCCATACTGGCATGTGAAAGAAGTTAAAAATAAACTGATATTCCTTTGTAAAGAGTGTCAGGTGGCTCAGGAAAAGAAAATTGTCATCATTTACATCAAATAACTTCGACAATCATTACACACATGGGATGGGGGGGATTGGGGGGACAATGACACGGAATTGCTTGTGGATCTACTGCACATTTTCTGGAAAGACTTCACACATAGGCAGTTTCGATTGCAACATGCTAATTTCCCAGCGAGTGGATTTTTCAGACCATTTTCCAGATCACAACGATCATGGATCCTATAAGCTTCACAATGACATTCTGGTCACCTTCCTTTATGCATCTGGGAAAACAAAGATTGAAATGCCCATGAAGCATGGGGCACAATGTGGACTGAGAAGACAAAGGGAGCGAAATTAATGACTTGTGTTAAATGACTTGATTTTGACTGTCTAAAACATGACTGACATATTATGATCCTATTCAGGCATAAGAGAATTGATGTCTATTGACTGGTAAATAATGTTTATTTCCATAAGGGCAAATGGAAAAAATAAAATTGTACAAATAAATAATTATGAAATTTTCACCATTTATAACACTTCTGTAAATAAAACATTTGCACCTTCATACATATTGAGAACTATGCAAGTTTAAACATTTAGATGGTAAAATTAATTAGACGACAGACAGAGTATAAATAAATAGCATAAAAGCAGTTGTGCCTTAATAAAATAAAATAAAATAAAATACAGGGCCAAATTAAATGGCATGTCATGCTCAATTTCTGTGGAAAAAAACGAACCAAAAGAGAAACATATCACAGCTTAAAATTTAGGCTTTGCCAATATATTTTTTACAGTGTCTTGAAGAAGTATTGAACCCTCCAACATTTCCACCACTCGGGGTAAAATTTACAAGCCTCAAAATCACGCGCAGACACTCTTTCCTCCAGTGAAACAAAAAGGAGATGCGAGTCACACACCTTTTCCAGGCACTGTTATCTTGTTGTGACACTGTGGCCAAATGTAACAGATGAAGACTACCATGCAGGGGGAAATGGAAATAAAACAAATATGGCAGTTACATAATGTCTTCTGAAATCTTAGCAGTTAAAAACCAAAAAGTGAGAGATGTCCCAAAGTGGTCAATATACTACCGGCATGTCCATACTCCATAGTATATACACAAACACTGTGTATAACCGCAATTTCGTACCATTTGAGCAAGAGACCTTTCAACAAACTGACCTTTACATTTTAACAATGTGTTAAAAAAAACAATATTATTTTTTGAACATGCCGAAGAAAGATGACCTATTGTATGCAACAAAGCAATATATTTAACCGCCCACTGGTTTCTTTTCTGGCAGATGAGACTGTTGTACCTGAAAAATATATCTCTTATATTCATTTGAATACCATACCTATTCTGAGGTAAAAGGAAATGCCCCATCACTGGATAAGGGATAAAACGATGCTACAATTGATAAAAACTAATACAGCACATACATGTTTCTGCTTAATAATTAGGCTTGCCACAATGTGCTAATCACGCTTTTTAGAGCTGAATGCCCAAGAGCTAAACACTGACAATTTCAAGAGACATCATTCAGTGCTGCTGAACACTTCCTTCACTGCCATTTCGTCAAAGTTTTGGTCATGCTTTACAAACAAAACAAAAAAAAATAAACAAAAATAAAGTGTTGTAAAATCGTATGTCTGATATATGTGTTTCTCTATATGCACAAAGACAAGGTTCTACTTGTTAAGGACAGCAAAATGTTTAGAGTATAGACCGGGCCATTACACTTCATTCAAAACCCTAAAATACACTCAGGCATGTAACAGACAATAACTGGCAAGACTCACTGGCAGGAATTGGAACCTTTCTATTTCCCCCGAAAAACTTAAATCACAAAATGTGCAATACCGGCTAATACAATCAATCACTCTTTGTGCCACTGTGTGAAATGGGGTAGATAATTGGTTTTGTCTTGCTTTATACATAATCACCTGAACTTAAATAAAGAGGAGGGAGGAAATTCTAAAAAGCGGCAAATGTAAAACAAAAAACAAATCAAAAACAAAAAGAACAGAACAGGAAATAAGAGATAAAAACACATGGTCTAGTAATTTTGTGTTGCAGCACGAGGGGTGTCTGCATGATGTGCCTGTGTATAGGTTAGGGTGCTAGGTGCACGCAACAAGGGTCATGGCAAGAAGGACTTCATTCAGCCTTGTGGAATGAAGGAACTAGGCAATTGTTTTGAACATATGATGGTCTCAGCTCCACCTTCACCCTCAAAAGAGTGCAAAAAATATCCAAATGCATGTGAGCCCTGAAGGGGCTTTCCCACTCACTAGAATTCAGCAAACTCTTTTGCACATTTTTCTGTATCTGAGACGCGAACGTCCTCCTCTTCGTAATCGTCAAAGTTGCTCGTGTCCCCTGGTCCTCTGCACTTTGGCATGAAGGGGGCCTCGACCTGTAAATACAGGAGATAACTAAACCGAGGAAACCACTCCAAAGAATATTAAATTATCACACATACTGGAATAGTACACACAGTCACACACACACTTTTTTCACCCCAAAATGGTGGATCTAATTTCAAAGGGAAGCTAAATTTGGAATAAAATAAACAAGCAAATAAATATAATCACGTTCGAGACCTACCTTCCTCTCGTAGATGGCGATCCAGTCTGTTGTGGAGAACCACTTGTGGTTTTTGATGTCGTTCACGCCATTCTTCAAGTTTCCAAATCTCTTTGTCAGGTCTACCTGTAGCAGGTTTCTCAGCAGATCCTTCAAGTCAGAGCTAAAGTGAGAGGGGAATCGTACCTATGGGAGCCAAGAAGATGTAGAGTGCTGGTTATAAAATATGGATGATATGAGACCCTTAACCAGCTTTATTCCACAACCGTGTTGGAATAAAGCCGGGTTTGGAGTAGAGCTCGACCGATTCCAGATCTTTGGAGTCATACACCACATTTTAACGACGATATAACAAGGGGGGGACGGGGACGGGGGACTTTTTTTTGTTTTTTTTGGATAGATTCAAATAAAGCATTCCTTTTAAACTTCGATATACAGACCTGCCAACCATGGGAACATTTTTTGAGTACCACACATGCGCTTTCGCGCCACGTCCGCTCCGCCTCGCATTGAACACGGTAATTTCCCGCTCGCCTCCATATCGCCAAGTTATTCAACGTATGAATCAGCTTCTTATTCTGTTTCTGAGTAATAAAAATGTTGTGTTTGATATCATTATATATCATGTCGATGAGGTATATAAACCATGCACATCACTGACAGTCCCGGGTTTCCAGGAGGTGGCTTGCTCATCTCCTATTCCAGTTCAGCTGCCCATTAGCTTTGATCGACTCAGCAGATTTGAACTGGAGACTCATGTGAAGGCGTCATGTGTTTCTGGTTCAAACCTGCACCCAGCCAATCAAACAAAGCTGGAAACCAGGGACAACAGTAGGCATAGAGCCTACTGATTCAACACACACAATGTAAACGTTTTCACCAGCAATGCATCACCAGCCCTAATGCACATTTATACCCATTGACCAACATGCAAGTACAAGATAAGAAATACAGTCAGACCTCTCACCTGTTCATCAACACTAGACATCCCAAAGTCAAAAGGTAGTCATGTACTCATGCATGCATGCAGACACACAGACACATACACACACACACACACACACACACACACAATTTGAGCTTGTGAGCTACGGCTTGGTTGTGGCCTGCATTTATATTACAATTATATACCATGCTAAACATTCCTTTGTAGCCGATTTATTGGTGTGGCATCATTTTCTCTTTAGCTCTGATAGAATTGCTATCATTTAGGTGTCTGGGGGGGGTCTGAGGTTATCAGCACAGTAGTAACAGCAGGCCACCACCTACACTTTTGCAACAAGGAAACACATCATGACTCATGAGCACTTCATTTCACTCAGAGTTTGGGGTTATACTTGTATCCATTTTTGTTGAGATTCTAACCCCTTTAATTCACAACACTTGCACCTAGACATTGCTCTGAAAATGTATAATGTACCTGCTGAAACTTGATGACTGATATCGGTTAGCTAATAGCTTGCAAATAATTTAGGGTATATAATGTTAGGTTAACATGAACTAAATTCAATTCACAATTTCAACTCCCGCTGGACAAATGCAAATCACAGTATATAATAAGCTATGGGATATGGATTTGCAACAAAATAGCCCATCAGGTCCAAGCAATCCGTCCGGCCTATGAGATCTTCCCTACTAGCAGTTCCCGTCCGATTGACTGCAGACTTGCAACTATGCTGCATCCTAGTTGATAATTTAAGCATGTAAAGCATACATTTTCCAGCAAATCTCTTAGTTTCACAAACACGATATATTTTTTATTGTCATTGGGACGATTTCTAAAGATCGCAACAACTCTTCCACCACCACACTGACAAATGCTCATAGGCCCTCATATATCAACGCGATTTACACCCAAAAATGGGTGTACGGCGAAATCAGCGCCATTTTCGGCATTTATCATTAAAGAATCCAGCATGACTTTGAACTTTGACGTACGCCACGACAAATCTCACGTTTGGTTGGGGGCTGTCGTATATTTTGTCTGCACCCGTTTTTCGGTCGTAGACAAGCGGAGCGGCATTGTCTGACCAGCTGACAGGCATCTAAAAATGTATACCGGTAGCTATAAAACTAATAAATATTTTGGAAAGGGATACATCAACGATATGTTTTGGTAGGATATTTCTAGCTGTACAAGCAATTAAAAACAATATAACATGTTAACAATGTTACAAGTTTAGATGCTTAAACAGTGCTTTACTGTCCTGTTGACCATGGGATCAGACGCCTACAAATAATCTATATACAATATAATATTTAGATTTTGGCATAAATGGACGTGCACACGTATTTTATTTCCAAGTGACAATGACAAGCATATAGCTTGCTGATTTGCAATGTTATAGGCGTTGAGAACAAAATCATTCAGTCATTCAGATAAATGTCAGATCTGGATTAGATATACCGAGCGCTTAATGCGAGATCATTTTCGGGAGATGGGGGGGCGCCGCTGTTTCAATCTTTTCATGGATATCCACCCAGCACACACACAAGCCTTCATCCATATGTTTATGCTTTCATTCATCAATCACTCCAATAAACGTTGATTACAACTGCCTTGTCAGGCTCTCTCTCATTAACGTGGCATCACTCACAGCAGTCCGACTCACGGGGATCGCCTACTGTACATGCCTGCTTTAACATGCACTGGCACTGCAGAATAACTTGCACACTTCCAAACACTACTATTTCTTCTTTCCAGTGTGCGTGTTATTTAAATGACGGTCGGACGCTCCGAACAAAAATACACTGGGATCAGCTCTATAGGATCACTTGACAAATGCCACGTTGAGGTGGGCGTACGCCAAAACCCACACTTGAACTTTCAGGCAGGAGTTTACACTCCATTGATACATGAGGGCCATAGGGCGTGAGGAAGGCACAGAGAGATACAAAGATTTGTATCCCAGTCATCCCACTACTCAAATGTCTGCCTCATCCATCCTCCAGCATGGTGGTGTTATGGTGAAATTGGTGACCTGCTGAAATATGTGTTAATCTTGTGGACCTCATATAATGCACATTGAGGTCATTAAGTGTCCCTTCAATCTTAACTGCCCCTTGAGGGCTGATTAGTTGACTAATAGCGCCAACTGCTCCTAATAGTGAGGATGGCTAAATGCAGAGGAACATGTTCACATACTGTATGTATGCATGTGCAAACATACAATGACAAAAATACCAAATTATATGCATGTGAATAAAGTGAGTGTCAAATCGAGTGGCAAAGTGAGTTTAACGTTGTTTAATGAAATCACATGGGACATTTCTGTTTGGATGTGTAGGCTGTGTGTAGGCCAGAAAGTAGTTTTTTGCCACTCAGTAGGTGTTCCTGCATAACTTTCGGGTATGATGACGATACCCTCTATAAATAAGTGAAGTCCACAAGATTGTCACAGATTTCGGCAGGTTACCAACTTCTCCTCAACAAAGCTGGAGGACTTGGGTTGGAGGAGGCAGAAATTTGAGTATTTGGATCTGGCTAAAGAGAGAAAGAGAGACACGGATCCTGGCAGATGTGTGCTCTGCTCAGCACGTAAACTCGAGTACTGCACAATTAAACTCACGAGGTGTAAAGCGCTTTTTGTGCGTACTTTGGAGGGACAAATCATACCAGCATACTTTGATGTCAAAATGCGTATCAGGTACTCAAAATTCACATAAGTTGGCAGATCTGAATATGAAAAGAACATTTAACTTCAATTATAAAATGAACAAGTAAATATGAAATATACTACATAAAAGTTTACTGCTGTATTAAACACATTTTAAAACCAGACGATCTACCAGCTCACAACCTGTCGGTACACAGCAAGCTTGTAGATCAGCTACTTTTAAAAATCTTTGAAAACATTGTACGTGTATACGGTATATCTATAATGGAATCCCAAAATAGGGATGATGAAAGTGGTTACAAATCAGGACAAATTGACTTGTCGATACCTGTAGGAAAAAAAAGTTAAATATATATCGTTCGGTCTCTAATTTGCAGCATTCCCTTAAGTAATCTAGTACTATCACTAAAGTAGCTATGCTGACAATCATGGACCGAATGCACTTATGGCAAAAATATCTCCGGCTAGTTTTTGTTTCCATTTTGGATTCGGTTTAAAAATGTTATGCTAACAACAGTCCCTCTCTGCTGACCAAGAGTATTTTGTTCGAACTGTTGTTTTGGAAATAACTCAACTTTTAAAACGAGCTCGAGTGAATCGAGATGAAATCACACTACTACTGTGGTTAGACAAAAATGCAGGCTAAAGATACGATCATTTACTAATCGGACGGTGTATCATGTCTTAAATAGATAATCTAAAAACTCACAATGATGCTTGTAGAATAGCTCATCTAAGCTATTCTTTGATTCACATTACATCTACAGCCACTAAGAAGCAAAAAGAACAACAGGCTTTCACCTTCGCTCACTCATAACCTCATCTCATTCGCTACTGTAAATGCCAATCAATAACATGCCTCGGCCTAGCCAATTAGGACCAAATATGATGGCTTCTGGCCATGTCATGGGAACTTTAACAAGTGCATATCCAACCGTGGATGGCATTAACATACGGTACAATATTATTAAGAACCGTTGCATCACTACTGTCTGCACCTTGCCAGATACAATCTTCTCGTAGATCTGGATAGGCTGATCTGCAAAGAAGGGAGGATAACCAGCTGCCATTTCATAGATCAGGACTCCCAGGGCCCACCAGTCCACAGCTTTGTTGTAGCCCTAGAAAATAAAAATCAAGAACATGAAATAATTATTAGAGGGCTTTTTTTCTTGCCTAATCGCATAGTAACACCCCCATTTCCATCCCATCTTCATATGGTGTCCTCACCAATGTTCATATTTAAGATACTTGGTCTGTGTCTCAGAGGAGGGCTGACAGTTCAGAAGCCTGCCTACCAGTAGGCAGGTTTGGCCATTTCAAACTTTATTTGATTTTGATTTTCATGAATAGAAACTGTAGTTTCTATTATTTTGAAATCAACATTTATGACCTGCCCATATCCCACCTCTACTCGTCATAATGTCATCTTATAATGGCCTTAATAAGGACCAATTATAACAAGATAAGGTTGTCAATGAGTGACCCATTTTGGTCGGGAAACCCTTTTGGTGTTAGCATCATGTTATGCTTTAGCTATTGAAAAATAGCAGATCTACAAGCTCATAGCGCGCCACCGAGTGGCGCGCTACGAGCTTGTAGGTCTGCTATTTTTGAAAAATCGAAGAACGACTGACATAGAAACATAGCTTTTTCAGAAAACTGTCAGGATGTAGAAGACATTTTTTTAATCTGATCAAACAAACCAAGAATATCAGTAAATGAAACGGGAACATCTCTGTATGCAGGTTCTGCAGGAACATGGCTGGCTCACCTTGCTGAGGATGATCTCTGGAGCCAAGTACTCAGGGGTTCCACACAATGTCCAGGTCCTGCCTTTTACTCTCTTGGCAAAGCCAAAGTCTGTGACCTGAAGCAGCAGAACAACATCATCATCATCACCTTTTTCGTTAAGAAGGCATTACTGTGGATTTTCATGTTAGTGGCTTCATGATGACATAATCTCTCTTGGAGCTTGGCGATTACAGACCAATGTCTCGATATTATCGTTGGTGTGTCTTGAGACAAATTGCATTTAATTGAACTGCATTCTAATTATTCCATGTCTCTCCTTTGTAGTGACTCTCTCGCTGAACAGTTATTTTGTGGAGCGACCCATTGTTTGGCCGTTTGACTGAGCAACGTGCAAAGACCTGGTTAACACACTGCTCTGGGCAGCGCACCCCCCCCCCCCCCCCACGTGCCTCCACCTCCCAGTTCTTCTGTGTGTGTATAGTGTCAACACACGCAGAGATGACAGAGTAGAATAACACACACACACACACACACAATTGCGCGCACGCGACAGAGTTTTGGTATGGAATCAGAATGAACATAATATAATAATTAGGCCTGCATCGCTTTGCCTAAAACACTGAATTAGGAAAAAGCCTGCCACTGGCTCCCATTTGTTGAAGAGACATCTATATATTTTCAAATTATATTATGCTGCTGTTTAAATTATAGCTTTGGCCAAAACACTGAATCCTGCGGATAAAGTAGGCTATGTACATGATATAACTACAGGCAGTAATAACTCCAGACATTAAATTCCAACACGGCCATACTTTAGTCCAGGGATCTTCTGCTTTTTTCAGGTCAAGGACAAACAAACAAACATCCTGTCACATAAAGATTTGGTGGCCGCGCCACCCTAAAGTGTCCCAGACCCGTTGAAGACTCTTGCTTTAGACAAACAGTGCCAACAAGTTTTGAAGAGACAAAAGCTAAACTGACACAGAACCTCCAAGCCCATCTCCTTAACCATAGGGTGAAGGGTGGAATTCACAAGCTACACAGCTATATTAAGCCAGAGTTATACTTTGTTGCAAAATATATTTAAGTATAAATCAGGCAATATAGACTACATTTCAGTCATATTTCTTTTCCCTTCTAAATATCGTGATGAATATCCTATCGTGGATTTGTTTTTACATTCCTACTGGACATACATTCACTGACAGCGTACCTGAATGTACCCATGTTGATCTATGAGCAGGTTCTCTGGCTTCAGGTCTCTGTAGATGAGGTCTAAAGAGTGGAGGTACTCAAAGGTGAGTACTATCTGAGCTGCATAAAATCGTGCATGGTGTTCACTGGGAAAGTTACACAAAGAGACAGACGCCACATTAAACAAGCAAAGACAACAACGTCATAGCTTGCATAAGCACTTCATGCTCCTTCTAGAAAAACAGTTCAACAATTACATTTTAAAGACTTTGTATGCAAAGATGTAAAGACTATATCAAGCCTTATTAAATATTTTTAGAATTTAAACAACATTTAAGGCATTTTTATTCTAGGGACCTGTCGCCACCTTGGTGACAAAGGCTTTTTGAATAAATGAGTGGATAACTGGATATTCAGCCGTCAGACAGGATTTTTTAAATGAAACGCTATTACGCCCTTGGGGTGCCCTTTGTTTTTTTCTTCTCTGCCTCAACAAACCAATACCTAGACATAACTATACTATTACTAACAGTGCAAAACCTAATCAAACCAATCAAATGGGGTAGATGATAGATCGGAGGGCCGACGGCTGAATATCCCCTACCTTCCACGTGTAGACCAGTACCTGAATCTCCCGATGCGTCTGAGGTGTGAGAACATTTCTCCACCAGGAACATATTCCATCACCATGTATAGATTTGAGTTGTCCTGTTAGACGAAGAGTGAGAGATTTCAATACCTAACATAACAGTATTGCTTTCAGTTTCACGTGTGTCTCTCTTTCATGATGGCAAAATAAACAATAAATAAGAGAGACAAGACTGCCCGAAGCAGAAAACCTGCAACACTCAATTAAATTAAAAGGAGGAATGTGAAGAGAAGGGATGCCAGCACTCATCGATTGTCCTTTTTCACATGTTTATTTACCACGCACGCGTTTCGGCCAGATGGTATCATCAGAGGTAAATAAACATGTGAAAAAGAACATTCAATGAGTGCTGGCATTCCTTCTTTTAATTCCTTCAAACACTGATGTATTGTCTCTGTTGTTGTGATGTTTTTTGCTAAACTGAACACGGTAGATACAGTAAACATGTTGTTCTAATAATACAGTATATAACTGGCTGATAAAACGGAACGTGATCCGCACATCTTGAGTGGTACTGAATACTTTTGAAACAGTTGAAGTTTCATGCACTACTAGGTGACCTTCACAAAACAAATAGGGGCTCTTGGTAAAGTGTTCCATGTTATCAGCTACAGTAGTTAGAACAGAGGCAAGTGTGTACTTTGAAGGAGTACTCCAATCTGACGAGGAAAGGGAAGGAGACGGCCTGCAGTATCCTCTTCTCATTTAGCGTGTGTTCTATTTGCTTCAGCTTCACCACCTGGCAAAATAAAATGCATAAACAACACACAAACATGAACAGAATGCACAGGTCTCATCATATCATTTGGATGTATCTTGGCGATCTGTACATTTGTTCTGCCACATCCGAGTAAAGCTATGCCATTTCCAGCCGAGGGCCTTTTGAAAATAGTGTTGTGTGACTTTTTGAAGTGTGTGTTTGATGGACTGATAAAGGTCAGTTTACAAAATGTCAGAAAACCAAAGGCAGACAGACTTTTTCTGCAACTTACAAATGGGTTAACTTAGACCATATAAGAATTGCACTTCAGTATTTTCATAAACAAGCACGTGTGTGCGAAGCGCCTCTGAGGTTTTCAGTTGTACCACATTTGAAATGTACCGATACATGAGATGAAACTTTCCATTTCCTTCTGTGAGGTGCAGCATTTAGCAACACAATTGTGTTAATGAATCAAACCGATGCAAAAATGTCATGCTTTTGACAGATCAGCAACAAACAGAGTATCACTGCACAGATTCAGCTCAGAATGGTCACAACATTATTTAATTTCAAAACCATCACCCACTTTCTGTTTGTCCAGGATTTTCATGGCAAAGAACTGGTCTGTTGCTTTATGTTTGACGAGCATGACTCGCCCAAACGAGCCAGTGCCAAGGGTCTTGAGCCTTTCAAAGTCATCCAGGCCAGTTGTGCTCTGAGGAAACATGTTGTCATTAAAATCAGACATACTTTATGTTCGTATACAGTATCTGTCTAGCACATTATACCCAATATTTACACAAGTCATATCCACTGAGGTATCAAAAAGTTGGCAGAGAAACTTAGGCTTATGTTGAGAAGAAATGTTTTGATTGGACACCATTGGCATTAGGTATACTGTATTATGTTAAGAAAACAAAACTGAAACAAAGGTACATGCCCTTTTAAGGCACAATAGGCAAAATGGCCACGCATAACTTAATTTTATTTATTTTACCTGTGGTGGACACTCCCATTTTCTTAGAAAATCTTCTTTGGCTTTGGCTAAGAATTCTTTCACTAAAACAAGTGACAAAACAGGAACAATAATTAGGATGATGGTATGGGCTAATATGTCAGAATATCTAACTTGGTAGGTAACATGTTTAAGGGAGGGAAACAGTTCTACTCAAATACCCACATAATTTACAGGGCATACATACTGTACATAAGATTAGGGCAATGTCAAGTACAGATGAAGAAGTACTGTATTTGACAATGAGGGGAAATCCTTTATAAAACAACAAATCCAAACACCAAGGCAGGCAATTCAAAATGATAAAGAGATGCAAAGAGCTCTTGTGGGCTTAACAGAACGGGCCAATTCAAAGAGAATATTCTGCATCCCTTTTCAAACATTTCTAAGGGGAAAACAGCAATATAAAATAAGCCGAGAAAGACCCAAAAGGCAGAGCATAACTGGGTCTGCATAACTGGGTCTGCAGAGCAGGCATTAGAAAGACAGTGCAAAGTGAAAATCACAGCAGACACATGAGCTGTCCATAGTCACAGAGAAACATAATGCATCTTGGTCAAATTGCTGTGGTACAAGGCATGCAGCCTGAATTGTAATTGTATGTGTATCTGTATATCTGTAAGTGTATAAGATGTATTGTATAAGAGCTAACAGGTAGACTAGTAAATAGACCCAAACAAGACTTTGTTGGACAAGATGTTGGCATATTATTTAGGCAAAAATATAAGGCCTAGCTATGATGCTGTGACAAAGTACGGTACACACAAAATGTTCTCTCTGTGATTTAGGAAAGCTTATGGAGAAATAAGCATACCAAAAGTCTCTACAGTTCACCAAGGGTTTGCAGGAACATTCACCCACATGGATGGAAATGATGGAGGAGAAAGAAAGGGAAGAAAGGTTTATGAAGTGCAAAAAACAAGAACATTATAGTCAAGTGAATTAGATGCAACATATAACAAAATGACACTGAAGAAGACGCCAATGTACACCTTCCATGTAAATGAAATAATTATGAATTAGGCCATTATGGATGTTTATATCTTTTTCCTATGTCCATGATGAAAGAATGTAGCAAATTTTAAATATTGTATAAATGTATTATTAAAAAAAAGCTAAATTGTTAGTCAAATCAACATTGTAGTTCTCTCTAGTTAGGCTCAGAATGTCTTAATTCCCAAGCATTTCTTTAAATTAACTATTGTGAATATCTACAGTTCTCATTGGCCTACCCTGGCGAACATTGATACAACAAGAACAGCTGTGACAAAGAACGAAAAAGCAACAAAGATTACAAAACAAAATGTACACGTTAAGACATTTCATACTTAGGAATAGAAATAGCAGAGAAAATGCCAGGACAACATATTATGGCGAGGACAGAAACTGAAGAAAACTGAAGCACCATCACCATTCTGCACTAGTACACAGTAATCTGTCCCACAGAAGGTTTCAGACCAACTTGGGCCCATTGCTCCCGAGCACAGGCCATCAACAGAGTCAAAGTATTGACCGTTTGACACAACTCTCAATTAAGCCCAAGTTCGACTTCTTGGTTGATCCGGAATAACATTTTTTTTTTCTTTTACAAACTCCAATAAAAAAGGTTTGCTGTTATAACAGACTGAATGACTTCTTTGTTCTTTCTTGCATTCTTAACCCATTCTGACCTGAGATCAGATTCATACGAGGTTTCCACTGGACACACACTGGTCTGATTAACCCATTCTGACCTGAAATCAGATTCTAAAAATGTCAGTCGATTTTTCAAAAATAGCAGACCTACAAGCTCATAGCGCGCCACCTATTTTTCAATAGCTAAAGCATAACATGATGCCAACACCAAAATGGGTTCCCGTTCAGAATGGGTTAAAGGCCAGTGAAGTGATCTTACGTAATCTTCATTAGAAAACATTTTGAACGTTAAGAGGAAGTTAAGAGAATCCTGTCTCTGGCAGATTAAAAAAAGAAAGACAAACTATAACAAGACTGTTGCTTGACTTGTAGTTTTGAGACATGATAAAACAATAGAGAACGACTACCAGTAGAAACTGAGACACCAGTGAAAACTGAAAACGTAGAACAATTTCATTATACAATCATAATTTGGGCTTATTTCCAATCCTTCATGCTTTAAAATTAATTTGGTCAAGTGGATGTTTAGAATTTTTTTTGGTATAAACTATCAAACACAAGTTACCAACACAATTCCTATCCTAGCAAGAGAGGAAGACCGACACCTGCATACAAACAGCAAGACACTTACTCGACTTATCCCAAATTATGGTGAACTCAGAGACATAATGCGGGTCACTCTCGTGTCCTTTCTGATCATGGCTGCCCTTGCGATATCGGTGGAACAGTCGGCTGGCGAAGTCGTCCAGCTTAAGAAAGGCGTGATCCTTCCCCTGGGCCATTTCACTCAATTATATCCCAGGCGTGTGACTAACAAAGCAAGCGCACAGCAGCACAGCTACAGTGGTGCTTTTTTTTTTTACTTTAAGTCATGGCCTGACAAACACTTCCTGTATGCAGTGAAGTGCAGTGTGTGATGCTTGTCTTGGCTAACCACATACATTATAGTTTAGCAGCTTCCTGTACGAGTGCTCTGCTTGCAGCGGGCTGAAGAACTTTTTATTTATTTATTTTTGATAATTTGTTGTATCTTTTATACATCAATGAATTGCGTGAAGAACTTGTAATTGATTTTTCTTTTAATTGCAAAAAGACGATCTGCAGCTTGTAAACATATCTTTGCTTTTGTTTAAAAGAATAGATCCTACCGTTTTTCTGTTCTTTCAATAATCTGTTATTTTTCATAATCAATAAAAAAAAGAATGTGTTTGATTAACTGTTGCACCCCTATGTGAACATCCAACTGCACATTTGTTTATTGTGCTAGTTGAATTCATTTAATTTAAAATTAATATATGATTTTTTTTTGTTCATGCACAACCGTGTTTTCTGTAAAATATGCAAAACACACTAAAACCGTAGTAGAACCTTCTAGGCCTGTCAAAAAATGGCACGGCTGTGGTGCCTAAAGTACTGATAAGATATTAGAAGGACAACAACGCCCTCTAATTAGCCTTGAGACGGGTGGTGATAACCAGGATTGGGTAGTAGTAACTGACTACATGCAGTCGGGATTATTACATAAACAGATTATGGAAAAGAAGTAACGATAATCAACCCAGAAAACTTGTTATTAGATTATGCTTACATTTGACAACAAGGACGCTTGACTGTATTTTTTTTATGAATTATAATTATATGCCAATTTTCAACCGCACTGCAAAACTTCAGCAGAACAGTCTGGGCATCCTTTCTCAATCCATCTCAATATATTGTCAATGTTAGATTAGCAATAATGTATGTACGGTAGCCCAGTCTTCTTCATGCTTCATTTATATAATAATAATAATAATGTATGTAGCCCAGTCTTCTTCATGCTTCATTTATATAATAATAATAATAATGTATGTAGCCCAGTCTTCTTCATGCTTCATTTATATAATAATAATAATAATGTATGTAGCCCAGTCTTCTTCATGCTTCATTTATATAATAATAATAATAATGTATGTAGCCCAGTCTTCTTCATGCTTCATTTATATAATAATAATAATAATGTATGTAGCCCAGTCTTCTTCATGCTTCATTTATATAATAATAATAATAATGTATGTAGCCCAGTCTTCTTCATGCTTCATTTATATAATAATAATAATAATGTATGTAGCCCAGTCTTCTTCATGCTTCATTTATATAATAATAATAATAATGTATGTAGCCCAGTCTTCTTCATGCTTCATTTATATAATAATAATAATAATGTATGTAGCCCAGTCTTCTTCATGCTTCATTTATATAATAATAATAATAATGTATGTAGCCCAGTCTTCTTCATGCTTCATTTATATAATAATAATAATAATGTATGTAGCCCAGTCTTCTTCATGCTTCATTTATATAATAATAATAATAATGTATGTAGCCCAGTCTTCTTCATGCTTCATTTATATAATAATAATAATAATGTATGTAGCCCAGTCTTCTTCATGCTTCATTTATATAATAATAATAATAATGTATGTAGCCCAGTCTTCTTCATGCTTCATTTATATAATAATAATAATAATGTATGTAGCCCAGTCTTCTTCATGCTTCATTTATATAATAATAATAATAATGTATGTAGCCCAGTCTTCTTCATGCTTCATTTATATAATAATAATAATAATGTATGTAGCCCAGTCTTCTTCATGCTTCATTTCAATAGCATTTGTAGTCCGTACTACTGGCCACTTGCCACTTGCAGTGTAGTCCGGCAGCCAACACTTTGTTTAACCCATTCTGACCTGAGATCAGATTCATACGAGGTTTCCCACTGGACACACACTGGTCTGATTAACCCATTCTGACCTGAGATCAGATTCTAAAAAATGTCAGTCGTTCTTCGATTTTTCAAAAAATAGCAGACCTACAAGCTCGTAGCGCGCCACTCGGTGGCGCGCTATGAGCTTGTAGATCTGCTGTTTTTCAATAGCAAAAGCATAACATGATGCTGACACCAAAATGCGTTCCCGATCAGAATGGGTTAAAGTGGGATAATTTGGTATGGTTTTTTTTTTATTGGCCTAAAATATTGTCTATATACACATACATTCATTAATCCACTTTCTGACCGGCTGTCAGCATTGAGCAAATGTTTTTATATAGGAGTTTATATTTGACATCCTATACAAGGCAAAAATATCTTTTAAGTAGCATGTGACATGTCAAAATAGGGGGTTTTCATTATTCTGAATCCATTCCAAGCATAAGTTTTGCCGGAAAAAACACTCTTTGGGCAAAAAACGTCCATAGCCGTCATGACAAATGTGATGAGGTCAGCACAAATGTGATGAGGTCAGCACATTTTGGACACATTTGGGCAAGTGGCTATGGCTGTTTTTGGCACAAGGAGTGTTTTTTGTGCAAAACTAATGCTTGGAATGGATTCAGAATCACATGCCACATGTCACATGCTACTTAAAGCATCAGGAAAGTTTGAAATTTATGACATTTTATACTTATATAGGATGCTTGCTATGGTAGGGTCACATGAAAAAATTGCTCAATACCGACCGGTCAGCAAGTGGATTTATGAATGTATGTATATAGTCAATATTTTAAGCCAATAAAAATGACTATATATACCTGTCCCACTCCACAACCCGACTGTGTGTGTGTGTGTGTGTGTGTGTGTGTGTGTGTGTGTGTGTGTGTGTGTGTGTGTGTGCTAGTCAATTACGATTACGCTAATGTGGCACTCAATGTAAATTAGTAAATTGCTCTGAATGCCATTGGCTATAATGTAAATTTACCACCCAAAAAGGGATGACATCTTGTTGTGACGAAAATGAACCTGGGTTCTAGCTCCTTCTAACACACCTTCACCTAGGCTTAACATCTAATCTAAGGCATGTTTTAACTCCACAGTTTCCATCAGAAATGATGTTACTGTACACAAGCACAGCTCCTCCTTGTAAAAACCTAGCCACGGGTCTGTGCAACAACACAGACAACTGCCAATGAGAGAGCAGGTTAAGACCGGGATTCTCTAGACAGGCAACAAGGCACAAGGCAGGTTTAGTGGATTAGCTCGGTCATTACTGACAAAAGCATTCAAAACAACATATTGCCCTCTGGCTATTGCTTTCATTCAGGTAACAGGATGAGAGCAAGAGAGTGCAATCTGGATAATGCAACATTTCTTTTCAATTTGTTCTACAGCTCATTTAAGAGAATCCATCCACAAATACATTTAGTATCATCACAATGAGAACAATGTCAAATAAAGCAGTGACCCTAATATTTTTGATTTACTGTAAAGGGGAGTGGATCTCCAAGAATATGGATTGCCAAATGTAAATGTTGTTTGGCAGTTGCTGCAAGGGTATATGACTATATACACATGTATGGTTGCTTGCTTGACAGCAATTAAGTTTGCTATTGTATCATACAATCCTTAAAATAATTATAAACTAAGAACGGAAATCAATGAATAGCAGCTGCTTCAGCTAAATCAATATCAGCTAACTAGCCTAATCGCTAACTAGCTACCAAATACCTGTTGGTGTTAGGCAGGCCTTTCACTGCAGCTACAACAGACAGAACTGCTGATGTTATCTTGCTGGAAACAACAGCTAACCCCCGTTGGCAACAAGAAACGTAGTGAGTGAGCGACAACATTGTGCCCTTCCTGCAGCCGTTAAATCCTAGATATCCATCTCGTACAGTGGCACGCTAATTTGAAAGCAGATTCTCACCACTGAAGTCTCTTCGAAACCACTGCATGAATAAAACAGCTGACAGTGTGTTGTAACGGTGACACTTGGCTTGACTGTGCTGCCCCAGTGTCACATTATAACACTTCATTATTGATTGATTATTTGATTTAGGACGCGAAAGGCCATTGCCTTTGAGCTAAACCTAGTCGTGGTACAGCCAGGGGGTCCCTTTGCGGCCAACAAGGGGGTCCTGTAACTGTAATACCCAGCTAAACCAGCCTGCTAGCTAGCTGGCTGCTGCCCCACCAAAAGATGATCCTCTCTCTGCAGGCCGTGTTCTTCAACTGTGCCAACAAAACGGCTAAACGACGCTCTTCTTCGGCGCCGCCACCAACTAAAAGCTGGTGCATCTCTACGATCATTGTTTTGTAAAACAACTCACCGCTTTCTTGCTCGTTGCCTTTCTTGGCCGTCGCTGCGTTCCCCATGGCAGGAAGACAGGGCGATGATGCACACAGCTGAGCTGCGCTACTATAGCTACAGGCGACGGACGGTGATGGTGGTGGTGACGATTAGCTAGAGCAGCTAGCTAAACGAGATTTCAGCTGATGTTAGCTGGCTGGCTAACAACAACAACATCAATAATGTATTGTTTTCTCTTGGAACGGGACACCCCACGACGACGTGCTCCCGAAAAATCCCCCTTTTTTTTGCTCGGCGGTTATTTATTCTGCACGACGTACTGTAATATTTCTAAACTAAACAACAGACCACTGGAATGAAAACATTCTCCTCCAGACTTGTCACCGCCTCCTCTCAGCCTCTATGTCGTTGTACCAATGGTGGTGGTGGGGGAGAGGAGGGGAAAAAAATAGAAAAAGTAGCACCGGAAGTTATGTCATCGTCGTAGGGTGTCGCGTGCCAGAAAGAGCTGATCTACAAGCTAACAACGCATCGCTTCGCAGCGCGTTGTTAGCTTGTAGATCAGCTCTTTCTGGCACGCGACAACTTCGTACGACGCACTAAAGGGCTTTTTAGTCATCGTAATATATAATCTTTGGCAGGACTTTTACAGATTTGTCCTTGATCATCGTTTACGGATATTTAGACTATTTTGTATTTTTAACTATACTTGCTTTTTTGTTTTAAAGAAGCAATATTTTTCTTATCCAATTAAACTTCTATCGACATTCGAAATAGGTAGCCTACTATAAAGTGTAGATTTTAACAGAAAAATATGTTTTATGTTTTCAAACTGGTATTCAAAGTGTAATAACATTCAATATTATTTATTTCATTTTTTTGTACTACAAACACCCGTGCAAATTAAGCGGTGCAAATATAGGCTAGGCCTACTTTATATTGTTATTGCGACCGAGGGTCGCATAACTCGCATTTACAATGAAATCCTGCGTCTCGTGTCCGTCACACCACCATATATGATCGCATCCATCTGTCACACCACCTTATGGTCGCTACCAGGTTTCCCCCCGAACCCTCCAAACTGGGGTCCCACAGGGATCTGTACTTGGTCCCCTCCTTTTCTCACTGTACACTAAACTAAATCCCTTGGCACTATCATCTCTGCTCACAATATATCCTATCACTGCTACGCCGATGACACACTGTTTCTGTTTCTATCCTTCCCCCCCTCTGCCACTCAGGTGGAAGAGCGCATCACTGCATGCCTGGCTGACATCTCACAGTGGATGTCCTCCAACCACCTCAAGCTGAACCCAGACGTGCACTTAAGCCTCTCCAACTGATCCAACTGATCCAACTGATCAAGAAGATCACTACACTGACCTCATCTAACCCTGGACAGGCGGTGGCTCAGGGGTAGAGTGCCTGGATGGGAACCGCAAGGTTGCCAGTTCGAACCCGGGCTCCCCCAGAGTTACTGTCGAAGTGTCCTTGAGCAAGACACTGAACCCCTAATTGCTCCCGATGTGCTAGTTGGTGCCTTGCATGGTTTCAGCTGCCATCGGTGTGTGAATGGGTGAATGTAATGCACAATCTATGTAAAGCGCCTTGGATAAAGGCGCTATATAAATGCACCATTTACCATTTACCTGGATAACCATACATGGAGAAGACTGGATCATAACCTATATCTGCATTCTATATGGAGCTGGCCAGCAACTCTTGTTGATCTGACCTCATCAAACCCTGTACACTCAAGACAAGCTCCATATATGGCCAGTACAGAATTCATACCATATGTTGATCTGACCCCCCATGTCAAAGCGCCAGCGCTCGCCCAGCAGTCTGCCGTCACCCAGACGGATGCCCTAACGACACAGACCTCATCTAACCCTGGATAACCATACATGGAGAAGACTGCAGGATCATCAGATCTGCATATATGAAGCCGTTGTTGATCTGACCTCATCAGGTCAGATGAGGTCAGCTTCTCGCCCTCAGGGCGTCTTACTGTTATAGTCAAAGAGTATGAACCTGTTGGCCTTTGTGTGTGTGTGTGTGTGTGTGTGTGTGTGTGTGTGTGTGTGTGTGTGTGTGTGTGTGTGTGTGCACGCCTTGGAGTCAAGCACAGTTGTTGACTTAAGCGCTTGAACCCTCCCGTGACCCAATCAGCATGCTGCAGGGGTCAATAGTAGCCTCGCATATCCAGCCTTCATCTACGTTGCAATGCATATTGCCCCAGGCAGATTAAGTCTGTCCCCTCTCAGGGGAGGGGGGGGGGGGGACTCACTCCACGGCTGAAGTGGTGACGAGGCAACCAGATTCGTCTGGAACCAGGCTATAGAGCGCTGCAGTCCCGCCCCCTTTCATGACGAAGCCAGGCCCAGGAAATGAATTGCAATGCATTTTTCTTCATAGACATTTCAAAAAGTAGTTATTTAAAGACCGTTTAAGCGTCGTACGAAGCCAACTCGAGTCGTGACAAATCATATTTTGGACCAAACAAATAATTACAAAGAAGAAAAACAACAAAAAAGGGTCTCTCGTGGGGGCGGGACTGCGACGCTCTATAACAAACCAGTATTAAAATATGGCGTGTGACATTGCAGAACAAATCTGAGAGGGACGAGACGTCGAGACTACTATCCATGCGTGATATTAGTATTGCTACGTGAGGCTAGGTCAATAGGTGATACTCGGACATAGGGATACATACATACCTACACATATAGCTGTTCATTGGAGATGCGTGCACCGCTCAAAAATAAAGCAATGAAAAGTATCTAAATCTCTTGCACACTCAATACAGGGTCCTCGGATCTAAGTCACATGGGGGATTTTCAGATGTTTACTTTAACATTTCTCAAAGCGTTTTATTTGTACGGTATTTAAAATACATACTTTTCACTTTTAGTTTTCTTTTTCTCGTTGGATATATTGTAGGCTATGTTACTAAATACAATTTGTTGTATTGTTTTGTATTGTACTGTATTGTATTTTGTTTCAAATGTAATAAACATTGAGTTATTAAAAGGTTATTTTATTAAGCCATTATCTCAAATAAATTCATGGAAAGCTCAGTGTTCAGAAATGGTTACACTATTTGGTGTGATTTTCTGTGGAACAAATCTATTTGGGGGTTTCTGTGTGAAAACGTTATAACCTATTATAATTGGTTAGGACTTTTTTGGCTGCATCTCTCCATCAACCTTAACAATTACTGTAGTTCCCTCGGCTTGTGTTTGCCAAGATGCATCAAATGAAACTGAGAAGGATACTGGAACAAGTATGAGAGCGTATACGTACCAATAGGTAGTCACCTATAGACGCCACAGCTGTGTTGTCTTCGAGTGATATAATCCCCCATTGTCTTTAAGCCAAAACCCTATATACGTTATATGGTAAATAACAATTTTTGGAGGGAATTATTTGTCTTCCTTTACACACGTACACACACGCACGCACAAACACTGGCACAGCCTGTGCAGTCTCAGTGCCATTTGGGCTGCTTACAAAAGAAGCACATAAGAAGTATTTACACATAAGCCCCCGCATCCTGCCTGGTCAAATGGCTGGTCAGGTTCTTCACCCATCTCGTATTGTGAAGCAAATTCTCAGACAGTATAGGCAAATACTAATTACAATATCAAGATAGAGGAGGGTTTCAGTTTCACCCTCTGTTTACCAGACTTTTACTTGTAAAAGAGTGTTTCTACATTGCAGTAGTGATACATTTGAGTACCCATTTCCTTTTATGGAGAAATCTGGGGACCACTTGCCAAACAATTTTTTGCAAAATTGACAAACACAATGTGGAAGACACAGAGTCTCATTGTTCTATGTGCCACTTGTTTGAACAATATCATACGGTGCAAAAAGTTGTGTCTCTCTGACACAATTTGGGAAAGTTTGTGACCACCTGGCCGGATGCTTAATTATGCCAATATGCATTCACCACCTCCCTTCTGCTAATTCCTGCCACATCCCCATGCTAATTACTATTAGGAAAGAATGTGAAAAGAACAGAGCTGTGTTTTTGAGCTGATGTCATTGGCAACAACACACGCTTTGCACAATTGATCAACAAATGGAAAAAAAATGCAACAGCAAGCATTCCACAGTTTAATTTGTGATGGTGGCTAGAATCTGATAATATGAGGAATATAGCCAAATCGTTGTCTGCCTGGATGATTCTGTGCCCATCAACAACAACAACATACAACAGTATGACTTTGACATTGTCCAAAGATGTTTCCTTCAGTTTTGGACCTGGAAACTCCAGGGCCAAAGATGTTGTTGAATTCTGTATTTAGACAGAGGGCTAAAATTAAGAGTCTGGAGTGGACTGCCTTAATGACTTTCCAAGCGTATAAGCATTACACTTGTTTACAATAGGGTCCACCATGTTCAATTCATCATAACATTTAGAGACGTACAAATATACACTACTATAAAGACAAAAGCAGGAAATCATCATAGAGGAGGTATAAAGGGGAAAAATCACACCTGTGTGAAGTGAGGGGCGCTAATTATATTAAAGTCTAACTCATGTTGATTAGGTGATGTAATGGTGTAAAACAAACGGTGCCAACACAAACATTAAATGCCATTAACAATAAAGAGACAATATGACGTAATGAGTTACACAATGATGTAAGTTTTCCCTTCATTGTCAATGACGTTTATTAAACAAACATTGAACTAAAGACAAACATTAAACCCATAAAGGAGGGGCTAGTGCCCCTCAGAAAACCCCACAGTGAGCGGAAAAAGGGGTGGGTGGGGGATTCGGATTTTATGGTGGCCAGTATCGAATTGCAGCCGTCCGTAGGTGGCCTTTGAGAGCGGTTTTGAAGGAGTCAAGGGATTCGCATTCCACATTTTGGTGGCATATAGCGAAATTAATTTAGTATGAATTTAGGTGTGCGAGCCTGTGCCTGTGAGCTTGTGCGGAGGAAGGTTAAGGGACCCTACCTGGATAATCGTCTTATCCCCTTCGTTGAACCTCTACTCAGACACAATCAAAACGGATTTAGACGTGGTAGATCCACTTTGAGTCAAATCCTATGCTTACGTAGGGTTATTGAGGAATCACAGCTATGCAACATCGATCTCGCACTAGTCTTTGTTGATTTCTCAAAGGCTTTTGATTCAGTGGACAGAGCCAAAATGTTTGAAATTCTTAAATGATATGGTGTCCCCGACAAAATGATCAATGCCATAAAAGTTCTATACACAAATACCTCAGCGATCATTCTTACTCCTAACGGAGAAACACCATCATTCCCCATCCTTGCTGCCATTCTCCAAGGTGACACACTACTATCAATGATAAGGGCTACCAACTAAACCCTATAGGAGAAGCTCTCATCATGAAGCTAAATACCTAACCGACACTGACTTCACTGATGACATCGCGCTTATCAGTCAATCATTGGAATACGCTCAGGCTCTCCTTCAGTCTCTTGAGCAGGCCTCCAACTGTGTTGGTCTTTATCTCAACGAGACGAAAACTGAATACGTAAATATATGCAAATCCAACAATAACCACATTATAAAAACACTTGACAACACTCCTCTGAAACGGGTCGATGACTACAAGTATTTGGGTTCATATTCATATATATCTTCTTCCCAAAAGGACTTTCAAACTAGGAAGGGCCTGGTCAGCCTGCAATGACATGCCTAAGATGTGGTCATCCCAGCTTAGTAAGATGTTAAAGTAAAAATATTTAGGACGACCGTTGAGACGATTCTACTCTATGGCTCCGAGACATGGACACTTTCAAAGAAACAAGAGAATCGGTTGGATGGCACTTACAACCGCCTTCTAATGAGAGCGCAAAATCTGTCTTGGAAGAGCCACCCATCGACTGATTTAATATACAGCAACCTTCCCTGTGTCTCTTCACTAGTCCAATCCAGAAGAACACAGTTTGCCGGCCACTGCTACAGAGCTGACAATGAGGTTATATCTTCTCTTCTTCTCTGGTGTCCTGCCTAAAAGCAGACCAGATGTAGAAAACTGTCGTTCCCTGATGTCATCGCTAGGGACACAGGCATCAGTAAGCAGGAACTGGGGATGGCAATGAAGGACCGGAAAGTCTGATCATGGCGTGATATTGTGAAATCCACGATCTCGACCACGGTCGAAGAATGATGATGATGACCTGGAAAATGGAGGGTAGAAGTAGAAAAAGAGGGGGGAGAGTTACTGTAAAACAGTATACAATACACAATCTACTCATAAAGTTGTGAGCTTGGCAAGATGGGTTTAAATACCACGCTGATTGGCATGGGGACTCGGGAGGAGTTGTCATCAGCTTGATTGAAGATAGGTGAGTGGTTTGCATGGAGCATGTGGAGTTCAGTCAGATAACTATCTAGATTTAACCAATATTTATTATAGAATGAGAATATAAGTGTGCATATAATATTTTATCTTGGCGTTCGACTCTGCTACATCACATAACAACAACCAGGAACCATATGCAGAAGGAAGGCAGGAAGAAATGCAGTCTAGGGCCCTTTCTGAAACCAGTCCCTTGACTTGAAGTGCTCTCGGGAGGTTCCCTCGTCAGGAAGTGCCCCTCCATCTGAATCAAGTTCCCTTGATTAGGGTGCTGGGTATAAAAAACTGTATGGAAATACACTCGCCCTCCTTGTGCAGAAACAGGAAACAGACACCATTCGTTGCCATGGTTACCATCATGCAATTGTGTTACCTGTTATTTTGTTTGTACAGTTATATTGCATTGCATCATGTATTGTGTGACATGGATTTCATTAATATGGAAAAAGGAAATACAGCGTGACTGTCAAAAATGACATGTCATAGGCCTATACATCCATGGTGTTTATAAATCATTGTTAAAAGTTGTTTTGTTTGTGTGGTTTCATTTATAGTTTTTCACCTTGAGCATAGCATGAAGCCGTATATCTGACTCAACTAACTCCACAAGCTACGTAATACGTATCATTTGTCAACTCCATTTTTGTACTACTAATTTAAGAGAAAAAGAGTATTTGTGGAACTTGTGACTTGTGTCTGCCTCTTTTTTAGAAGCCTATAAAGTGCAATCTTTATCAAAGTAATACAAAAATTATCTGATTAGGTTACAATGTTTTGTAATCCAAGAGATTATATTACTTGAAAAGAGAGGAGCGATGCGAGCACTCCAAATTATGGAAGAGAGAGAGTGTAAAATCATGGTACTTTTTTCCAAAAGGTTAAAACACCAACATTTTGACCAAGCGGTCTTCATCAGGGCATGTATATTACTTACTGTAACAAGTGTAATTTGTATTCGGTAAGTGACAGGTATGAATAATCTAGCCCCGATCTTAAAATCTGTCTTTCTGGGGGTAAAATCATCAAACAATAATGAAACTATAGTAAACAATGTTGATCTCGAGACGAGAGCCACATAAAAACGGCATGGCTCTAATGTGGATCCCAGACATGGCTCAAATAGGGATCCTGGACCTATAGTGACCAGCCTGTGATCACATTGGTCATCTGTTGGTCATATGACGTATGACTCCAATCTGGGAAAGGTTTCAGCATGATCACATGCATATTGACCTCCATGATCACATGCATATTGACCTCCATGATCACATGCATATTGACTTCCATGATCAAAAAAAGTATACAACATTTGTGGAGGTACATTTGCGGCCTACTGGGAGTGTGCACGGATGGACGGACGGACGGACGGACGGAAGGAAGGACAGAAGGACACAATATAGCTGGCCTTTTTTTGAGCCATTCAGTAAAATATTTATCTTGGGACCAGCCATGAAATATTTCAAAATAAAAAGCAGATTAAGATCAACAAATCAAATTACATTTTACAAAGTTGTTAAAAAACTATAGGCTATATAGGTTATAGGCCTAGAAATCATCAAACATACCAGGATATTAATATACCGGTAATACTAGTCATCAAATAGATAGCTCCCTCTTTTCCTTTGACGTTAGTCAAGAGTCGAGACTCGAGAGAGCGGATTAGTATTTTGAATGATCCAGCACCATGGTCAGCGACACAGACAGTTGCTAGGTAGCCTAGTATGTGTTTGTATCAGAGCAGCATTGGAAACCTAAATAATGCCACGTAGGTGGATGGGACATCACTCTCAACCGTGGTAAGACATATTTTATTTTTAGAAACAGCACAGACGCAGGTATTCTGCAATGAGTTACTATAACACACACGCCCTACTGTTTAATACACATGACGTTACATTGTATTCTAGGGAACGCAAACTTCAGCAATTCATCCACCCCCTCTCCTTTCGAAAGAATGGTTTCGCCCATGGATTCTTTTCAGCACTGATGGCACACCACACTACAAGCTAGGGATTTTATTGTCCATGAAAAAAAACACGTCATTTATTGTCTCTTTACATTACGGCGTTGTTTTCCCGAGAATCCTGGACTTTTTTCATATATATACACTCGCCGGCATCAGTCAAGACTCAAGAGGAGTATTACTGTGTTGTTGTGGTGAGATGATAACCCAGCAATGCACTGCCAGTCACTGGCAATAAATGAGGTAGGCTGCCTTCGCTTTTGCCCTCTCTACATCCTTATAAAGAGCTAGTGTGGCTAAACTTCCTTGCTAACTAGACAATAGCGTTATGCATCATTTGCGTTAATGTTTTCTTTTTTAATCGTCCTATAGAAACGGCATTTTCTTCGCCGTATCTTAAAGTAGCTGTGATTACTGCTGCTATCGTATCATGACAGTTGAGTTAGCTCGTCCAGTAGTGAATGGGGTACATGCAGTACAGTGTCACCTGACCTTATAGCCACTGTTTGTTATAGCCGTATAGATCACAGGCAGCGTTGTTGAAACAGATTGATGTGCTGATTTCCTGAACGCACCAGGGATCGCGAGCGGGATTTATGAAATGAAGCCAACGCATAATCCTAAAATGTAAGACATAAACAAGATCTGTGAAATGTGGGATGGATGTGGCCATGGCCTATCTACTATCCTCCAGTGGTCTGGGAGATACCATTGGATGCTTAAGCATGGCAGGTCCCTTTGCTGCTCGCAGCATCTTGGCCCAAGCTTTGCAAGGTTTCCTAATAGTGAATCAATATCGCCTGGCATAATGCTGCTTGTGCTGTTCCACCATGCACAATACAGGGAGGGAGGGAGGGAGTATTGTGCCCATTCTCTCTGAATTTGACCTTACACACGGATACAGTTAATTATATGGAATGGTCCTGAGATAAATACATCTGAAGTCAAGATGACCAATCCAGTGGGGCACACAGATTACAATCACATACAATAAGGACTCCAGATTATGTTGATATCCAGACCATAAGCATATTGGGGGATATAATATCAGTAACCACTGAATTTATCCAGACTACAGATGGGATCTGTATTATGTTTGATTCTTAAAGGGGGAGTGGTGATATATTCAGCACAAATCTAAATGTAAACATTGAAACCACAGTTAGGTTTTGCTGCTGTTGCCCAGAAGACACCAGTTGGTTTGTGGAGATGTAAAGTTAATGGGAAAATACAGTACTAAAGTAAATGCAATGATAAAAAATGAATAAAGTAGGCCTACCAGGAAAAAGCAAGACACCCAGAAGGTTTTATGCGACCTCCACCTATAAAAAATATCAAAATAGAAAAACATATTAAAAATAAATAATCATTCGCTGCATACAGAAGGTTATCTCTCCACGTGTTTGACAATCATTATCAAATTACAACATTTCCAACATTCTATTTCTGTACAAAACGTATCACTTATCACACGCCGCTGCATCTGGGATGTTTCAGTCATGTGTCTTTGTCTGTGTTGTGTTTTTACTGTGTTTTTCTTGCTGTTGCTTTTCTGTGCCTTAGCTAGTGGATTTAGTTTTTATTTACCTGTACAGCACTTTGTTAACCTTGCGTTGTAATATGTGCTATATAAATAAAGTGGATTGGATTGGACTTTTTCAGCACTGACTAGCTAGTTAGTAGAACCTTTGCTATGCTAGTTTACAGTCTGCTGTACGGCGATGTCACACATCGGAAGTAGCAGAGACATGTTCACATTGTGACTGTGAGCTTGATAATTGGCTATTTGCGGAAGGTGTGACACTGATGTACTAAAGCATAAATCAGGCTCTGTGTTCTCACTGCCAGCAACAGGTTCACCTTTCCACATGGATTACTTTACCAGGTAATGCATGCGGGTTCAGGTTTAGGATCGGGCCTTCCTTACAAGTAATTGTAGCCCCTTAAAAGGTTATAGGCCCTTGCTGTGTTGAAGCCCAATATAATCTGGAAATAATCACTCATGGATTAAATAGGTGGTTTGGGCTAAGCACTTGATTAATAGCTTGAGTCCATATTCATAATGCGTTAATAATCCTCCCACGACTCACGAGTGCAAAGTCTGATTATACACTCAGGTTATACTTATAACAGCACAATGCTTTTCAACACAGGTTTGTTCTGTTGGAACATTTTCTGTTCACTCGGATACACTTTTCCCCAATTTTGTCTTGCAGCAAATAAGGTCAGACGAGGGTGTCATGTCACCAGCCTAAATGTGTAATGGTATTTTCTGAAGGCGATGTGTCTCAACTTTGTTTGACCGTTTCTTTTTTGGCATTGGGCTCTGCTGGAGCTGGTAGTACATTTCCTTTCTGTGCCTGTGGGTTGCCAGTTCCCACGCTCTGCTGGTGCTAGTAGTACTGTAGTACATTTATTTTCTGTGCCTGTGGGTTGCCAGTTCCCACGCTTGCTCCTCCACACTTTAGGATTACAGCACGAAGCCAGAGTTGGGCCATCAGTTGGGTCTAATTTTAGATTCACTAGCAATTCCAAAACCAATTTGTTCTCGTGTGTTATGACTCAGGATGTTCAGTAACCCCCCCCCCCCCATAGCCTATGTTTACATAATTGAGTTTCCCTAAACGTGTGTGTTTCTGGCCTTTGTGGTGGGGAGTATAATGTTGGCATCATTGTCCTCTTTAAACAGAAGAAACATCCCAGCATTAAGGCTGTTTGAATGTGCTCTTTATAATCCACACAATAGCTTTATTTTTATTAAGCTTAGGCAGATACAGGCTATGAGAAAAATACATTCAAAGAGCCTATCAATGATCTGCAGCTACTCAGTCAGGCGTACAGCATGTGTAAACTGAATGTTGAATGGATGAATGACAGTCCTTGAGCTTTGTGAAGTGCGGTATTACAGCATGTATGCTTGTGTCTGCTCCTTTTAAATGACTACAAATGGCCAGAGGCCTTACTATACTGCTGAAAAGGCAGGACCAAGGCCAGGGTATACCACGAGAGCAAAAGCCAACCACCCCCACCTCCACCCACAAGTCACTGTAACACAACTTCCTAAGTGGTGTTTCCCCGGGCTCCGTCTATTGATTCAGCGTTTGACAGTTGCTATGAAGATGCACTTTTTCATGTAAGCCTACAGTGAGCATACAACAACACCTCCAGGGACATTCCACTGGGTGTTAATTCAAGGGACTCATCCTCTAGCTGTTTTTTCAACCCTTGTCATGTGTAAATAGAGTTTGGTGCTCTTCTAGAATCTTCCCATTGTCAGGTTACTTGTGAAGCCAATTGTTTTGTCGTTGTGATTTCTTGCAGTTTGTTGCCATGTGACAGTACTACAGTAGGCTACTATCTGTGCGAGGATTGAACTACATTCAATGCCCAACCTTAAAACAGAATATCTGTAATCTGTCACTCCTGATAGAAAATCATTTAAATAGCTTTCAATGGCATACAGGCTGAATATGTTCTTAAAAATACAAGGCCTGAATTAGTATGTGGCATATTATACACATTTACACACCTGCCAACATGTCCAGTGTACAACATTTGTGGTTGAGCAATTAGCAGCACAGCACTTTACCCTGATAGACAAGGTTCCCTTTGTTGTAAATTTGAGGGGATGCTGGATGGAGAGATGCACATGAGCTGCTTAATTAAAGAGCTGACTCCACAATGAGCTCTTTCTTTACTGTGTGGTGAGGATAAAGACATGAGCTCAGCATCCATAGTAAGCTGGACACTGCCATCCCTCCAGTGCTCTCTTGTGGAGATCTGCAAAACTGCAGCAAATTAGACCGACGTTTTGTCTGAAATGGTTTAGCTAACACTTTGACTTTAACCTCATGAAATATGCTATACGTATATTTAACGCATCACTGTGCAAGTAGCTGTGATGGCTTATTCCGATGCTAAAGCAAGGCAATTCACTATCAAAGCTTGTGGGTGCTCTCAACGGCCAGCACACGCAACAACCAAGTAATTTATTGAAGCAGTTCCACAAATGGGCTTCTTGGACATAACTGAATGTACTTTTATTTTAATTACATTTTCTAGTAGTGATTTCCTTATGTAATGGCCGAACTGACTGGATGCTATACTGAAACTTTGAGCACTTTAAAATACCTTGAAGATGATATATTAGAATTATTACTTTTACAAAAGCTTAATTAATATTTGTGTGGTTCTGTAGTTCCGTTTTGTTTAAGTCTTCAAACAAAAAACGTTTTAATAACAGTAAATTCAAGTAATAATAAATACAAAGATTCATGTAAAGGGACAATGAGGTGCTCATTACTCTAAACTAATAATGTAATGACACCAGTAATGACACCAGAGGGTCGCCTTGCAACTCCTTGCAACATGCGACTACTTGCAACCATTATTCCCAATGGCAGTTGCAAAGACTTGCATTGGTGTGGTTTGTTTTGTTGCAAGGAGTTGCATTGGTGTGGTTTGTTTTGTTGCAAGGAGTTGCATTGGTGTGGTTTGGGCCTAACATAAAACCCAGACAGAATGACACCACCACCAAGTGGAGGTCATGCTTATCACCCTGAAGGGATTATACTTTCCAATAACCACTGCTTTAGCCTACTTTACATTGACCCACTTAGTACAACATGGCGATGTGGAAAATCACTAACATGACACGTAATATTGACATAACATGTTTGTTTTTGTGTTTTTTTAAATTAAAATTAAAAAATAAATTAACAATATTTCACTAACGTAAACAGAGGTAGAGTTGCTGTCTGTTATTGAGGAAAAAAAATCACATTTTTGAGGGGCGCTTTTGTCCCCACACGTCTCATATTTGTCATTGACAATGAAAGGAGAAATTGTAGACGTCATATGTAGACGGGCAAATCGGCTAACCAATCATATAAATTCAGTTGTTCATGAGATGATGTACGATGATGTATAATGAATCAGATAAGAGCATGCACCAATCACTTTTCACACGGGTGTGATTTCTCTGAACTGTTTTCTACATGCTTACAGTTGTACTGTTTCTTTCCTTGTCCATCCTGGATTGTTTCTTCTATGAAACAAAAATTATATCATGTATTTATATCAGCCAGATGATATCATCTTACGCTGACATTTACTGCTCTAAACAAACATTAAAGTCCATAGACTATAGGCTGGCAAACAAATTACATTATAACTGCCATACACAAACATTAAAGTCCATAGACTTGTTTAAAAAAAAAAGGAAACATTAAATGTCCATAGACTTGGCTGCCACATGACAGTGAGTGGTGCCCCTCCAATGGCACCGTGATGCGTGATCACGATTGAATATTCAACAAATAGCTATAGAACATACAATGGTCAATTTCACTGTAGCCAATAGCCTGTGCTATTTATGGGAAATGCTTCACCTGTAAGCCTTTAAGGTTATGCTTATGCTCTTTGTAAAAAACAACTTTGAATTAAACTCTTCTTGTTGTTTAGGCAGAACGGTTGAAAAGAGAGGTAATATGGTACAGAGACTAGATTAATTGAGATGGACCCAAATATCAGTCACTCTGTGGTGTTGGTGCAACCCATTACAATCTCATTTTGATTACACTTCCAGCCTGTCTCATTCATATTGGATGACGGTGCAACTGGGACATCTTGTGGTCGAGTAGGGAACTGCTACCACTCAAGACAATACAGAGCCAATACAGAGACCGTGGGAGAGGCTCAGTTTATGTTTGGAATGGATCATTTGTCAGCAGCACACTACCAAGAAATGCAGCTGTGGGACCCAAGTCAAGTGTGTGTGTATGTATACTGTAGCCTATGCAATCTTTGGCTAGCAGACAAGCTCAAGGGAGCACAAAGGAGGATGGGAAAGAACTAAAAAAAAGTAGAGTAATACTCAACCTTATCACTAAAGACTCCAGTGAAGCTGAAAATTGAAAGCAACAGCGATGTAGTTGAGTGGACAGTTCACATCAGAACATCAAAACGTACAGCCATTCTCCTCTCTGCCACTGGGTTCACGGCCACTATTGGCAATGGTCTTCCTTGAGGCCATCTCAATGAATCTAGTCACCCCCTCTCTGCTTGAGAACTAAGCCTTCTGTTAAGAGTGAGTACAGATGAGGAAATGCATGCAATATAAACTTAAAAGGATTTATTAAATAAACTGAGGTTCTTCCAAAACTACGAACCAACAAGAACAGAATGCAAACACAGGACTTACCGGTAAATAGACACAGGATAGCAGGGCACAGGTGGAACCAAAATACAATCAACATTAGGATAGGCTGGGGGACTAAAAGGACACAGGTGGAAACACTGACAAATTACAAGGTAGGTTAGACAAGGTAACTAACAGTAACTAGGAAGACAGGAAACACTAGGAACAATACTACAAAATAAGATACACAAAAGAGATAGATAGAAATGGGGGTCCCATAGCCTAATTCAGGTCAAACCTGGGGTCCTTGAAATTAAACTGGTTAAGAATCACTGCTAGAGCCGTAAACAGCTTCTCGTATGGAGGTCCTTGGCATATATTTTCAAATGGGGGTCCACATGCTAATGGTCAATTTAGGGGCCCTTGATATGAAAAGGTTTGGGTACCACTGCGTTACGTTACAGGACTTTAGAAAGATTATTCATCATGTGCAATACCTTTATTGGCATGAGAAAACATACGTTTACAATACAATCAAAACAAAATGTAATACAATTGAAGGTCAGAATCTCCAATAAATCAATTTCTATATGTACCAAGTGCAAGATCACTCGATGCAGATAGTGCAGGAATACTCACAATGATTATAGTCTTTAGGGTGGTTGTGATATCCTTCTCCTATCACAGCAGCTCACGAATCTTGCTGCTGTGTTTGCACATTGTCGTACCTCGCCCAACAGATATGGGAGTTCTTTTTGTCATTGTAATCTGTGGGAAGTATACGTATGTGTCTCTGATGTCTTGGTACAGTGGATAGATGGTTAGGAAATGGTTTCCACTTAATTCTGTGTGCAATGGAGTGGGTGCAGAGTCTTCTCTAGGGAGACAGGTCTGCCTATAACGGCCTTTCTCGATCGCAGAACTGTGCTCACTGAGTCTGTATGGTAACTATAGTTAAAGGACAACTTTAGTTTTTTTGTTGTTATTAGAGAAAAATTAAAAGATGAGTGTTAATCTTTTTTCATTTGCTGCTTTCTTTCGTTTTAGCGACTTTTGCTATTTTTGACAGGGGGTGGGGGCATTCGAACATGGGGCTAAATATGTATTTATAGAGATTTTTTTTATTTATTATTTACTATAGTCCTACTAGACCCCAGGAAATGACATCTGGCCACACAGGATCTACGGAATGTGAAGGGGGTGGCAAACTGACATGTTGAGCTACTGTATACAACACAGTATGGCAGCCCCCTATAGTACCCCCCTTCACATTCAGTAGATCCTGCCATGTTTTGTGGCCGGATGTAATTTCCTGGGGTCTAGTAGGACTATAGTAAATAATAAAGAATAAATTGCTATAAAATGTGGTAAAAAAATACATATTTAGCCCCATGTTCGAATGCCCCCTTCAAAAAACCTGGGCTATAACCCATCGTTTTTTTCATTTTTTCATTTTTGTCAAGGGGAAAGTATTACAGATTAAACAGAAAATATAAAAAAATAAAACTCAATCCCCTTATCTAATCTATACCCTCCCTCCACCCACAATCTCAAGGATAGTTGGAAAACAGTCTGGATAAAAAAATCTATATACACATAAAAATATACATAATTACGAAAATGTATCATAGCAGAAAGAGCAGATTTAGTTTCTGTTGTGGTTTGGCGCTGGCCCAGGCATAGGTACGGTAGCGTATACACTAGGCAGTTTGTGTCTTTGTGAGTTGTGGTAGAATGTCATAAACGGGCCCCAGCCGGTCTTGTAATTGTTTTTCTCAGAGCCGGCAATTGAAAACCTTAACATCTCCAACCCGAGACAGGACATTATATCACGAAGCCACTGACGGAGCACATTTGAGCAGAATGGCACGCCTAGCGAGCAATAAGGAAAAGTCGACCATACGACGACACTCTGCACGTGTTAAGAGTACAACATTTACATCTGAGATGTAGTGTTGTAGTGAAAGTACTGAAAATTGTGTGTGTGTGTGTGTGTGTGTGTGTGTGTGTGTGTGTGTGTGTGTGCGTGCGTGTGCGTGTGTGTGTGTGTGTGTGTGTGTGCGTGCATGCATGTGTGTGCGTACGTGCACATGTACTGCTCTTTGTGCTGTGTGTCAAGTACTGTATGTGAGCCGACCTGCATTTCTAGTACGGTAAATGGCTAAAGATGTGAGATGGGATGGTTGGTGCCTAACATTCTCACCACTAGATGCTACTCTTGATCTCTTCATGAAAGGCAAGCGAGGCACCGTTGCAGAGCTGATACTGTAGCCTGAATTCCTTGTGGAATTCTCTACCACAGTATCAAAAGATTTTCACTTTGTACTATTTTCTCCATTTCCACTGCAGTATCATTAAGGCCAGTACAGCCAGGCATGAGAAAGTGACCATTACATCTACAGACACTGGCAGCAGGTATAAAGTGGCTGGTATCCTTCCCAAAATTAAACTGTTGCGTTAACTATCATCATAGCCAGCTGTTTTGTTTTATAACAGCTTTTTATTGTCATTTCCGCTTTATTTTGATAGTGACAGTGAGAGAGACAGGAAAGGTGAACAGAGAACATGTGAATGACACACAGCCAGCCAGGAGTCAAACTGGGGAAATGTAGCTATTTGGTCCAAAAAGCGTTAGGCCAAGTTATGCTTACATACTGTACATGATGTATGGCTAACTGCTCCTAACAGCAAATGCACATTTATCCTGGTTCTTGCCAGTTAGTTTTCTAAATACAATGTGACACAGCTCTGTTTGTGTTTACACATATTTTTATTCCCTTTTACTTATTTTATTCTATTTTATTTTAACATTTTAACAATTACATTTACTAGCCTTGATTTGCTTTGTTTCATGTTTGCTTCTGCCATGTAAATGTAGCCTATGTTTCCTTTTTTTATATGTTGAAGAAGGCATCTTGCACACATTATCCTGCTTTATCCTGTAGTATGTTTTAGTTTTATATAATTTTATATTATATAATTATATAAGACGTGTTTTTTTTATTGATACAACATAGTGGAGAGACACACAAACTGTGGAGAGAGAAAGTAGGAGGATCACATTCAGCAAATAGCCCTTCCATCCGAGAATCAGACTGGGGACTTGCTGACCAGAGCATTGAGTCACTCATCTTTTAAATGAAGACGATGATCCGTGGTCATTTTTTAAAGAAGGGACACCCGCACACCGCCACTTGCTATAGGTTCAAGAGCATTCATTTCTTACGAGAGCAACGTTTCGCTCTTGCGACCTTCCAAGCCTGAGTTAAGGTCGCGGGTGTCCCTTCTTTCTCCTACGTTGTATGCCTCGTCACCATCGCACCTGCTCCAAATTGCCTACCGGATGTGCGGAAGTCATCTCTCTATGTGTATTTTTATATCAAAAGTCCATAAAAAGCCCATTTGAATTACTTCCTTTGAGCGACAACGTGATGCGTGTCGAGGCCTGCATGAATAAAATTGAATAAAAGTGAAGCCTGATTTCATTCATCTGTTCTATTCCCATTGCTGCGTGTCCACGGTGGAACGTAACATTTCTTGCTGCTGATGAAACACAGTTGATGATGCATGATTACAGAACTACTCCGTTTTTAACCCATTCTGACCTGAGATCAGATTCATACGAGGTTTCCACTGGACTACACACTGGTCTGATGAACCCATTCTGACCTGAGATCAGATTCTAAAAATGTCAGTCACTCTTCGATTTTTCAAAAATAGCAGACCTACAAGCTCGTAGCGCGCCACTCGGTGGCGCGCTATGAGCTTGTAGATCTGCTATTTTTCAATAGCTAAAGCATAACATGATGCTAACACCAACATGGGTTCCCGTTCAGAATGGGTTAATCTCATTCAAGATGACATCCAGACAGTGTATTACTCATTTTAATGAGTAATACACTTTAGCACGCTAAAATATGTATCTGAAAACATTATAGGTAATAGAAAAAATGAAGCCACACGCTTTGCTGCCTGTGTCTCTGTGACTTTGTAAACAAACAAACGCTGCACGTGTCGCGCATGTAACAGATCTACGTCCCATACCCTGGAGGGATGCGACATTCCGCTTGGTTAGAAAACACAGCTTTCCGTTAGGTCTTTAAAGTATTAAACCAAGTATGAAACCAAGGACAGAGAGAGGAGATACAAGCATGCGATACGAGACAAGACGGGAGCTGGATTCTAAATTGGGTCCACACCCGGCTCCAAGGAAGGAACATATGGTCTGTGCACTAACTGGCTGAGCCACACGTTACCAGATAGCTATATTTTATTGCGTGTAGATATATGATCATTGAGTGTAGAATCTCTTAATGATCTTCAGTCACCTTCAAAGGTTGCTGGCACAGAAGGAAAAACTTGCTTGCCGCAGCCAAAAAAAAAGGAGAAGAAATTCCAGTATTTGGCTGGTGGTGGTGCCCTCCAACCCTTCCCACAGGGCCAGCCTGAAGCATAGTAACCTCTAATAAAAAAAAAAGAGAAAAAGAAAAACGACATCTGTTTGAAACGGATTGAGCACCAGCCATAAAAAGGACGCACAGCTGACACAGGCAGGAGACGCATGAGATTCTGCACACCCTTCTCTTGACATCCACATTAATATTTCACGAAGCCTTCATCGAATACCAATTAGTCCAGCGTACCACCGCCTGGCATTAAATCATTTTCATTAGGATTAGCACAGTGGCAGAGCTCTCGCTGAAGCGGGTACGGTCAGTGTCACATTGACTGATGTAGCATGAGATAGACCTGGTGGTGATGCTGCTGGGGCCGCATCACCATCAGCAAGAAAGCCGCCACCTTATCAACATTGGTGTATATTCCGAGTGTTGATTCAACTTGAGAGTTTACAAATGTAACCATATGTACCAATGTATCAAAGTCCTCTCTAACTAAGCTGCAGGGCTATTAAAAACAAATCTCTTATTCTCTTCCTCCACAGGCTTTGCCAACCATCCCGCCATTCCTCCATCCCTCTCTTTCTCTCTTCTCGTTCTTCTCTCTTTCATCTGTCTGTCTGTCTGTCTCTCTCTCTCTGCCTTTCCATCCGAGAGGCTTAAACAAGCCGGGCCGTGCAGACATTTTCTTGGAAAGGCCCACCCTCCCCTTTCCCTCCCAAACACGGACTCTGCCGCTGCTTGCCGTGATGTGGAGCGCCTCTGGCCACAGGCTCCGATGACCCAGTGGGCTGACCAGATCTGTATCGGGACGGACAGGGAAGACTAGAAGCAGAGAGAGAGAGAGAAAGAGAAATTGCCGCCGGCGGAGCCTGGGAGAGAGTGCGGCGTGCAGCTTTAATCTTCTGCAGGCCTCTGACATGCCCTCTCCCCCCAATGATGGAGGTGAGTGGGACGCATCAGAGTCATACAATATTCCAACAATCCCCCTGGCTGCACCGTGAGCTGACTGGGTTGTTTGGCATCAGTGGTGTAAAGTACATGTACTCCAGTACTGTACTTTCAGTTGTGAGGTTTTACTTTACTGGGATATTTCCAATTTTCTGTGCTTTTGCTTCTACTCCACTACATCTTAGAGGCAAATATTGTACTTGTACTTGTACAAGGCCTACATTAACCACTTCAGCCCTATATACATTTCGGCTATTTGAAAATAGCGATGCATTGGAGCTTGTAGCAATTTTCATTTACATTTTATAATACTTTGTAATACTTTTGTACTCTTTCTCCAGTAAATTCTGAATTCCAGACTTTTTACTTTTTAACAGAGTATTTCTATATTGCAGTATTGACACTTGTGAGTGACCTTTTCCACCACCGTTTGCAAAATCTGCTCCCCCAGAGGATCAAGGAGCACCCCCCGTGAACGGGCCATCTGCAGGCTCCTACCAGAGGAGCATCTGCAGGCTCCTCCCAGAGGAGCTCCTACCATCTGCAGGCTCCTACCAGAGGAGCATCTGCAGGCTCCTCCCAGAGGAGCTCCTACCATCTGCAGGCCCCTACCAGAGGAGCATCTGCAGGCTCCTCCCAGAGGAGCTCCTACCGTCTGCAGGCTCCTACCAGAGCAGCGTGAACGGGCCGTCTGCAGGCTCCTCCTACCAGAGCAGTGGGCCGTCTGCAGGCTCCTCCTACCAGAGCAGTGGGAAGAGGAAGGTGCGCCGCAAGAAGAAGAAGGGAGGCATCACCGCCAACGTGGCTGGCACCAAATACGAGATCGGTACGGCATCTGTCGCCAAAACCATGTATTCATTCAGTACGTAGTACTAGTGCCAATAGGTATGCTCCACTAAACCATGTATTCAGTCAGTACGTAGTACTAGTGATAATAGGTATGGTCCTCTAAACCATGTATTCAGTCAGTACGTAGTACTAGTGATACTAGGTATGCTCCACTAAACCATGTATTCATTCAGTACGTAGTACTAGTGATAATAGGTATGCTCCACTAAACCATGTATTCAGTCAGTACGTAGTACTAGTGATAATAGGTATGCTCCACTAATAAATAGTCAAATCAGTTTGTGAAGCACCATCCAACCAAAAAATTTAAAATGTAAAATTCTCCGCAGACAATGACACACTGATGAATGGTTTAAAATGAGGTTGTCACGGTGTGGACACGGAGGTATAGGACTCAAATGCAGTCTGCAGAACGACCAGGCCAGGCAGAGAAGTGAATGTTCAAGAGGTTTTAGTCTCCAAGAAATCACAAGGAACAATAAACTAGGAAATAACTACGACTTACTAGGACTAAGAATACACACATGGTACTGACCACATCATATGCGACAACGAACAGACAAGGAACTGAAAACACTGGGGCATATATATATATAGACAAGACTAACAGACAACAGAACACAGGTGGCTAGGGTTACACTAATACAGGGAGGTGAGACAAGGCAGGTGACAGAAACCAAGGCAGACAGGAAATCACAGAACACTATTACAAACACAAATACAAGTAATAAGTCCCAAAACACAGACCAGGGCAGAGGAGCGTACCGTGACAGTGGTAAGATAAATGTCTGGCATGACTTTAAACGGGTATGATTAAAACAATGTATTGAACTGGCAAATCAAAATCACAGACGGAACACGATACCACGCCATAAAGGCCTGTCAATAAAGAAGGTAGACATCAGAGATTCAAGATCGACTTTTATGTGCAATCATTATCATTAATCATGACAAAGCCCCTGATTTTAAAGGTTCTTTCAGTTGTTTTGACGTAGCACTAGTAATAAATAAGACAAAACAAGTTGAAGTGAATTTTGTCTTAATCCACTGTTTAGGAAATGGTTCTTGACAGGGGCTCAGTTAGTCCCTCTAACCACTTGATGTCCAATCACAATATTGGCAGTGAAATCTAATTTGCTTTTGATCGTCTCAAAGAGGCATCTGTTCTCTAATATCTTAAACGAGTCTTAATAAAAAAACACAATTCAACCCAGTGAAAACGCTTCACGAGAAAAAGATAAATCTTTACTGAGGTAATTGAAGTTGGCAGCAAGGTTTTAATTTTAATTTATTTACTTTGGTGAACTGCCAAAAGAGTGAAGTAAGCACTCTTTACATGTTCAGTATAGTGTGTCACGGCACTGCTCTCAGGGGCGAGCTACAACCCTTGAGAAGAAGAGAGTCAGCAACAGCCAGAAGGGCTTGTGGGCTGGCGGCGATCCTACTGTTAGCAGGAGGTCTAGCGTTGAATCGCCATTCCTAGCTGTGAGGAGACCCTCATGGCAGCCATTTTGAGAGTAAAATTAACCTGAACGACCAGATGGACGGCACATTACTCTTGTTGCCTCCTCCTCCCCCCAAGTTATAAAGACAAAGAATATATATGCAGGGTAAAGCCTGATTTATTTGTCCTATACTATACAGTATACAGTATACAGTGTCACTCGCTGACAATAGCCAATCTACGATCTTGTAGATCTGGTAAACCAGTCTGGCAGTGAGCCCGCGGCACACTGCCAGACTGGATTACCAGCCAAGGTGCCTGGACCGCTGAGCCACGGCCCAGGCCAGATCGGGCATGGGCCAATGGGAGTGTAGATTAAGCATTAGGTGAAAGGTCGGTAAATATGCTGTTGAAGATTTTCTCTAAACCCACTGAGAAGCTACTACCTCAAGGATGTCTTGAAGGCAGGATTGATTCTAGCCTCGCTCTTGGCCATGGGGCCAAGTGCGTACAGGTAACTGTAACACTGAATTCACATCAGCAGCAGCAATGGAATGTACAGTAAGCAGTCCTGAATTTCGCTAAATGGACATGTCCGGGGTATCAGTTATTACACCCTCCTAAATAAGCAAGTTGTGGTCCAATGAGATTGGCTCCAGTGTCTAGCAGGAGAGCTCACAGGCAGGCAGGAGAGGGACAGGCACTTGGTGCCCATCTCTGGCAGCTTTTTTGCAAACGGTGTGTACATTTTAGGTAAGATATAAAGTTATATAGACCATGCAGTTGCTCAGTCTCAGTCACATGTACAACTGTTAGTTTAAAATTGTGTTATCAATCTTATGTGTATGCCTAATCCAACCAGAAGCACAGTGCTTCTGGTTGGCTGCTGCTCTGTCTCGTCAAACAGCAGCAGCATCAAAGTGGAACATTTCTCCAATTTTCCTTTTGCTGGCTCTGCCTTCTGCGACGGTGGGGAAAGCAGCAGTCTCTCCTCTCCACAGACAAAGCATGTCTCGGTGAGGTGCAAACCGTGAGGTGACCTCGTGGCTTTCATAGAACACAGAAGCTGAATACCACTGCTAGTGTGCATTCAGCGTAAAGCATGGGTCTTTTGCCAACTGAAGACATGTCGCAACACTGAAAATAGCAGATCTAATAAAAGCTCACTGTGAACATGCAGATATGCAATGTTTTGTGCGCCACAAAATACATCTTAAACCCTCTGCCTGCTTCAGTCAGCCAACTGCTATTAGACTTTGCTGACATCGACAGATGAATGCAGTCACGTCGGAAACATCTTTTTCCCATTCAAGCGCCGTCACACAACATTAAGCCTGCCGTCTCCAGGTTGGCAAAGGCTTTCATGAAATTAATTAATACCTCGTTTCGTTAGGCAATATGAATTTTTCATTAGTCACTGAATAATGAATAGTCGTTGGATTAATGTCCAAATGCGCCCGCCACCTATCTCTCATACGTTCAGGGTTTCCATGTGGACTTGAATGCATTACAGCCCATTAATTCATCTTTTTGAAGAAAGGGCATTACGAACGGCTGCTTTGCAGCCATCCAGATCCTTGCTGATGGTAAATATAACTCATGTGAGCTTTTTTTATCCAGACTTTCTAGAACTCATGTCTCTCTTAATGTATAGAAAAACACCACTGGAATCCCAAGAAATATTTAAGCAAAACACTGATGTGGAACACAAGGCAAGACAAAGGCATGTGTATTTGTAAAGCTCATTTCACACGGGCAATTCAAAGTGCATTTAAACACACATAAAGAATAGAAGCAATTACACATAAATAAATAAAGGCCAAAGAGACAAATGTATGTCCTGATGAAGATCTGATTGATCTTTTTCAGCATTTCTTTTCAGACCCTTCTGGACGGGAACCCAGTTACACTTTTATACTGCCGTTTGTATTGCACCGGGGCCACGGAATACCTTCCTCAAACATATTTGGGGTGCCTCATCCAAGGCTTTCCTCTTAACACAGGACTGTCCTTTCTGCCTATACATTACGATACTCAATCAGAATCAACGATTTGCAATTAAAAATCCACCATTGTTGCATCAAAAGAAGAGTTTGAAGTGCTGATTAACTCGCCAACTAAACTAAACGCTGTATTGATTTAACTCTGGGAACAGTTAATAGACCCTGGGTGACCTGAGACTTCTCCAGGGTTCATAATGTAAAAGCAAGTCAAGAGAACTTTGGCCAGGCTTAAACCACTCAGTGGTTTTTTTGTCTATGCTGTACAGTCCACAAATTATGATATGATGATGGATATGAGGCCTATAAAGACCTCTAAATGTAGTATAAATCAGATGCTGTATAAACGATGTGCTCAGTAGAGCACAGACCTCCATCAAGGCGGCAGTTTGTCTATAAAACGTTAGCAGTGTTTCTGGCACCTCATCCCCTTTCGGCCATAGAACTCCATGATGCATTTGCATCGTGAATGGGGCGTGAATGGGGTACACTACACTACACTACACTACACTACACTACACCACACACACACACACACACAGAGACACAGCGACAGCAGCCTCTGGAGGTTAACACTGAAATGGTGACCAGTAAATCAGTTCTCCCTGGCCCATCATAAAGCTTGTGACAGGTCACAGGTTACGCCTCCTTTGACCAAATAATTGGTCAAACAATTATTGTTGTGAAAGGTTAATCAGTTGTTCCTTGGTCCAGACCTGCCAGCCTGCCTGCCAGACAGACAGACAGACAGACATTATGTCCTCGGCAGAGGTAATGACTGTATAATGTAAAGTAACGTTCCCCCCCCCCCCTTCTGTTTTCATCACACCGTTGGCACAGTTCGCATAGTCATCAATGAAATGGCGTTCCTCAAGACCAGGGACGAGGACGAGACGGCCAACCTGATCTGGAACGACTCAGCCGTGCAGCACGAGAAAATCGCTGAGCTCAGGAACTACCAGGTACGCTCCGCTCCACGGCAGCCAGTTCAGTCAGCCAGTCAGTACAAAGGCAGGTCAACATACTGTACTGTATCGGTTAAGTTCACTTCATCACTTTGTGTTTGTCCCCGAAAGGGAAATGTGATTGCAGCGGGGTACAGTATACAGTTACATGCTCACAGCTGCCATAATGGACAGAAAAGCTATAAGCAAAGCATGTTTTAACACATACGAGACAAATGGGCACTGTAAAGGGCTGTGAGGGAATTGCGAAATAGTGCAATATTCTGTATTCATTCATTCTCACTTGAACTGTTTCTGCAACTGAGGGAGGGCTCTGGGAGTCTGGAGACGGGCCTAAGGCTGAGGTGAGGTTTTCCCAGATAAGCAGCGCTCACATCCGTTAACCTCGGACCTGGCTGCGATAGCCTGTGGCTGTAAGATCAACATTTTGAGGGAGATACATGTTTCAGGGGAACTTGGAGTAAATATTCACATCTTGTCAGCTGTTGACCCAGCCTATGGGGGTCTGTGCTAGAGGTCACGTCATCTGTGGCTAGCAGATAGCGGTCCTAATATATAATGCGGGGCAAATCTCTACATCCAGGCGGTGTCTCATGTTTATCTCAAAGTAGCTCCTATTATAAAGTCTAATCATATTATTATTTGGTGCCTGTAGTTTAGTGGGTAGAGAGTTCTGTTATGGACTCTGTTTTGGTAAAGGTGCATTTTCGTGAAGCAAGCAGTGCCGGGTGAACTGACAATTTGCTGAGACACAGTGGTATATTTTTTCCACTGGCAGGCATGTGTCATGTCCTAGACTGCCATCACCAGGTGTTTTGAATTGGATTTAGGGCAACAACCGGAAGCCAGTTAAGGAACGGGAGACATCTGACAATTTAGTGAGGTTGAAGACCAGGCTGTGTACTGTGTAGTAGTAGTATGCAGTCAGACAAGCACAGTCAGAGTTCCAATAGTCAAGCCTGGATAAGGAGCTTTGCAGACTCCTGGGTGAGGAAGGTTCTGATCCTCCAGATTGTGTACAGCACAAACCATATGTGATCGCTGATCGCTTTGTGTGCATTGAAGGACACGCATTATTATCATCAAATGAAAACTATTTCATACGATAAGCACATTCAGTTAGGCCAATTGCGGTGACACACCCAGAACTCCAGTGGTCCGTAGAACAGTTATGGCCTCACACTGTCGTGACTCGTGTCACACCAGAGAAGGCTGTCTCATTGTGAGATGACATTGTGCAATGACTGTGGCTCAAGCAGAGGGAGCTTGAGTCCATCAGACCATAAGATAATAGCTCTGACCTTCTCTGAGACTGGAGTGGCCCTGTTGCTCCTTCCATCAGACCAGCTTCCTTCCACCAATAGCACGACTCCACATTCCTGCATGTCTTTTGCCACCTACCACTAGATATAGAATAGAGGGTGTTAAGAGGAGACAAGGAGAGAAGACAAGCACAACGGAGAGGAAGAGGAGCCAGGCACTGAGTCGGAGACAGAGTTGAGTCGTGAAGGGATAGACGAGCGAGGGGAAAAGGAAGAGGGTTGGAAGGACGCAGTGAGATACATTTACACAGACAGACAGACAGACAGACAGACAGACAGACACTGACATACAGACAAGAGGGATACTGAAATACAGTGGCAATTGACAGTATAGGGAGAAGAATTGGCAGAGACCCCCCGATGAAATATTATATTGATTTGAAGGGTGCTGATTCAGTATGCATTGCAACTCTGTGTCAGTGTGTCAGCCCTATATGGTTCTCAAAGCTGTGTGGAGTGCTCCAACATGTCTACAATATGAGCCTGAGGCTACAGAAAGTCTTGAGTCTATATCCTGTCTTGTCCCCGTACCAAAGAATACACAGCCCAGCAGCTCTAAGGACTACAGACTGCTTATGAAGGCTCTGGTGGAGACCTTTGGCGCAACCTCACCCTTTGGTCAAGCCCTCCTAGACCCCCTCCAATTCATGTACCAGTTCATCCTCCAATTCATGTACCAGTGAACAGATGGATGCGGTGAGTGATGGGGTGGATAGGTGTTGGGGTGATGTTATAAGTGGATAGGTGTTAGGGTGATGTTGTGAGTGGATAGGTGTTAGGGTGATGTTGTGAGTGGATAGGTGTTAGGGTGATGTTGTGAGTGGATAGGTGTTAGGGTGATGTTGTGAGTGGATAGGTGTTAGGGTGATGTTGTGAGTGGATAGGTGTTGGGGTGATGTTATAAGTGGATAGGTGTTTGGGTGATGTTGTGAGTGGATAGGTGTTGGGGTGATGTTATAAGTGGATAGGTGTTTGGGTGATGTTGTGAGTGGATAGGTATTAGGGTGATGTTGTGAGTGGATAGGTGTTAGGGTGATGTTATAAGTGGATAGGTATTAGGGTGATGTTGTGAGTGGATAGGTATTAGGGTGATGTTGTGAGTGGATAGGTGTTAGGGTGATGTTGTGAGTGGATAGGTGTTAGGGTGATGTTATAAGTGGATAGGTGTTGGGGTGATGTTATAAGTGGATAGGTGTTAGGGTGATGTTATAAGTGGATAGGTATTAGGGTGATGTTATAAGTGGATAGGTGTTTGGGTGATGTTGTGACTGGATAGGTGTTAGGGTGATGTTGTGAGTGGATAGGTGTTAGGGTGATGTTGTGAGTGGATAGGTGTTAGGGTGATGTTATAAGTGGATAGGTGTTAGGGTGATGTTGTGAGTGGATAGGTGTTAGGGTGATGTTGTGAGTGGATAGGTGTTAGGGTGATGTTGTGAGTGGATAGGTGTTAGGGTGATGTTATAAGTGGATAGGTGTTAGGGTGATGTTATAAGTGGATAGGTATTAGGGTGATGTTGTGAGTGGAAAGGTGTTAGGCCATATAGGGTGATGTTACTTGCAAGTGGATAGGCGTTTGAGTGGTATTGTGAGTGAGGATGGGTGGATAGGCATTGGGGGTGATGTTGTGAGTCAGCCCCCCTCCCCCCCTTCCAGTGCCTATCCAGACTGGGTGACGTTGATGCGGTGAAGGAGGCTCAACAGCAGACTCCTGTGAAGCGGCCTTACCTCTGTCTGACCTCGCTGTCCCGCTGCGTGAACCTTCTCGTTCTCCGCTCGGGTCCATGTGTTAGTCATCCATCTTGTCGAGCGCCTATTTGATTAGACTGGACACTAATGATCGATTAAATCACAGGCCAGTCAAGGGGAGCGGAGCGTGTCAGTACACGGGCGGTGGGAGGCGGCGGTGGGGGGTTCAGCTAAATAGATTGGACGTTACAAATGCTCAGCGGCTCAAAGCGGCGTGTGCGTGTGGGTATAATGTCTCGACGGGGACTTGTGTTTTGATGTAGCTTGTTCTGCAACTGCTCTCGCTGTTGTGTTCCTTGGGGTTTATTGCTCTAGATGGAAGGAAAAAAACAATTGGTTTTGATTTCTTCTCCTGCTGCCTGCAGCACGGCACGCTGCCTTCCCAGCGTTGCCATAATTGTGCGACCTCCTCCAAATCCCTAATTACGTCTGTCTCGTTTGGATAATAATCGCAGATTCCTTTTACACTCTGCGTTCGTTGCCCCCCCCCCCTCCCCTCCCCTCCCCTCCCCTCCCTCTTCTCCCTTTAATTCTTTTCCGTCTCTTTCCCTCCTTCCAGTGATTTACTCTGAAACTTTCCTGTCAAAATTCTGTTCATACAAGCCTAATTAACGCCCCCTGTTCAGGCTCATTTGGTCAAAGAATACAGAAAACCATGTTATTTTTTTCCTCTTTCTATTGCTCTCTCTCTCCCCTCCCCACAGCTTCCTTGCATGCATTCAAAGCAATTCATTCAACTGTCACTGCGTACAATTGTGGGAGCCCGCGATGCAGAACCAATTACCTCTCTCAGAGTTAAGATTGATAGTATTTTTTCTCTTTTTTTTGGCCTTTTTCTTCCACCTTACTCAACCTTTTAAAACACACAAAATATGACGTGATACCAAATAAGGGTTAAGAAAGGTCTCACTGTCACCTTTTTGTTTTGAGTTCTGTAATTGGGCATAAATGTCAGAACATTGTAAGCTCACTTCAGGTTGCTGCCTTTAATGTGCTCAATTATCAGGAGGGGGAGGGCGGGGGGGGTTGTAGTCGAGTAATGACCCTAACAACATTATTTTGTCTGCTTGTCTGTCCCTCTGCAGAGAATTAACCATTACCCCGGCATGGGGGAAATCTGTCGGAAAGACTGCCTGGCACGAAACATGGGAAAGTAAGTTTGTCCAGTAATCTGAACCCTTTAGCGTTATGGACATGTCATAATAGGTGAGCATTTGGAAAGAAATTAGCAAAACATTGAGCAAAATCACACCCGCGTGAACTGAGTGGTGCAACTATACTTCTATTGTTATAGTTACTGTACTGAGAAGGTACGTAATACTCATCGTCACCACCCAGCTAGTGATATAACATTATTAACAATCAGTACAATTAGTACTATCTAGGAGGTAGTAGATAGGACTTTCAGCAGACATACTGTAGTTCAACCATGTTAGAAAGCAGGCTTACTGTAAGTGTTGTTGGGTGCCTGTCTGCTTCACTGTGGAAAAGGGAACGTGCAGTCCTCCGTATTTCACCCAACTCCGTCGATATTATTTCCACAGCAATTCTTGCAGATTTACAACTGCGGAAATCTGAAAATCAAAGGAGTGTTAAACAAATTTTAGGTCACAGGCAGGATTTGTCAAAAGGGCGATGGCTGTTTGGTTGTTGCGCGCTTGGATTCGTGATAGTTCCCAATGCTGAAATACACTGTATACTTTACTTTACTAGACCTCATTCAGGTATTTACAGGAGCTTTCCACCTGCAGCATCCAACAGCCTTTAAGAATGCTTATGGTGCGTTCTATGACGAAGCATACAACTGCATTATTATGTTTAAATGTATCAATCAATGCTGAGGACTTCACTGTGTCATGTGTGTACAGTATGACTACAATTTACAATTTACAATTTAGGCATTTAGCAGACGCTCTTAATCCAGAGCGACTTACATTAAGCAAGAACAAAAAGCATGGGAATACATCACATAAAGACATTTATCATGAAACATGCGTAGCTAAGAAAGTAACAGTGGAATATCTATAATGAAACTATACATATAAGCTATACATCTATACTACTATGCTACACATATGTACTATGACGTGCTATGACTACATACAATGCACTTATGCTGTCTACATAACATGCTATAAGTCTGTATCAAATGCTATCTAAGTCTACAGAATTGCTATCTAAGTCTGTATCAAATGTCTGTATCAAATGCTATCTAAGTCTACAGAATTGCTATCTATGGGGGTGGGGTAAGTGCTATGGGCCATGATGGAGTCTGAAAAGGTGGGTTTTCAGACTACGGCGGAAGATTGGGAGTGATGCTGCAGTTCTGACTGCAATGGGAAGTGCATTCCACAGTTTTGGAGCCAGACTACAGGCCTGTTCATTCATACACCACATCCATGTCTCTCCCATGTCTTCAAGAATGATCAAGTGCCAGCCTCAGGAGTACAGCTTCACCCCCAAGACGTGGATCTTCCCGGCCGAGTACACCCAGTTCCAGAACTACGTCAAGGAGCTGCGCCGGAAACGCAAGCAGAAGACGTTCATCGTCAAACCCGCCAACGGAGCCATGGGCCACGGGTAAGATCAGCTAGCGCCCGGCGCGGGGTCACAAACACCCCGCAGCATATCATGTTTAACCCATTTTAGACCTGAGATCAGATTCTAAAAATGTCTTCTACATCCTGACAAGTTTTCTGAAAAATCTATGGTTCTGTGTCAGTGGTTCTTCGATTTTTCAAAAATAGCAGACCTACAAGCTCATAGCGCGCCACTCGGTGGCGCGCTATGAGCTTGTAGATCTGCTATTTTTCAATAGCTAAAGCATAACATAATGCTAACACCAGAACGTGTCGCAGCATGACACGTTCGTCGTGCACTTCTAGGTCTGACTGCCTTCGGGCGGCGGGCGCGACACCTGTGCAACAACCAAGTACTAATCAGGCGTCAAGAGGCATTGATGGAGGGATGTGAGAGAGGGAAGGGAAGGGAAGGGAAGGGAAGAGAGGGAGTGATATTGTGAAAAGGCAGCGTCAACAGCAAAGTGAAGTGAGGAAATTAGCATGAGACCCGAGAGGAGACGAGTGCGATCAAAACAAAACAAAAGGGGGCAGGAATGATGCATGTGACCGTGACACGGCTGTCTGTGGCAAACGCATCACGACCGCATCCACATTGACTCAAAGGCTGTGCTGATTCTCATTGCTGTCCCCAATTCACTCCGCTGGTTGCAATCACCATAAATCAGTAGCTATAGCCAGCACAATAGATGACACGCATGCACACACAGTCGCACACACACGCACAGTCGCGCGCACACACGCACAGTCGCGCGCGCGCGCACACACACACACACACACACACACACACACACACACACACACACACACACACACACACACACACACACACACACACACACACACACACACACACACACAGAGGCAGTTACTTCTTCCCTCACAGTCTTGAGTCTGCATACGATTATTGCATGGTCTTATGGGGCACCATCAGTAGAGACCGAGTCAGAATGTAAAATGGAACAAGATGGCTGCTCCAGGATACTTATGGGTCTCTATAATAGTGCCTTTGAGTCAAAAAGACGGGGGTGAGGCTGAGTCCTCTCTGAGTGGCTGAATGTGAATATCATGCCTTTTAACCACATGAACTGCAGAGACCCCATTACAGTATATATATGATGTAAATGGGTCTGCATTTCAATGGCACCCTTTATCCAAAGCGCCTTTACAATGTGATTTACATTCAGCCGTTCAAATACTGTTCACTCACATACCGACGGCGGAGGCAGCCATGAGAGGCACCAGCCTGCTCATTGGGTGGAGTTAAGAGTTCGATGTATTGCTCAAGGACACTTCGACATGACTTTAACTCATTTAGGCCGGACGTCGAAATGTATAAAAATGTCTTCTAAATCCTGACAGTTTTCTGTCAGGATTTGCGCCACATTTTCACGATTAAAAAAAATAAATAGCACACCTACAAGTTCATAGCGTGCCACTCGGTGGCGCGCTATGAGCTTGTATTGTAGATCTGCTATTTTTCAATAGCTAAATTATAACATAATGTATGTAACCACCAAAAGGCTGGGGATTGACAATAGTGGTAATAGGTATACCTCAGTACATTTACACAGTTACTCAGGACACAGAAGTATACGATTTTGAGGTATTTGTATTTCCAATTTCCCAATACTTTTACTTCTACTCCACTACATCTCGGATCCAAATTTTGTACTTTTACTCCGCTACATTTATTTGAAAGGTTTTAGTTACTAGTTACTTTCTAGATTTTTATTATTATTACAAACCATACATTAATGTCTTCAACCCTATTTACATTTCAGCTAATCTACAGACAATCTACAAGCTCACAATTTGTCACATCGCGACACATTGTGAGCTTGTAGATCTTGCTATTTAAAAAAGATTTTGAGGCATTTGAAAGCATTTGTCTCTCACTTTGTGGCTGACTCTAATTGTGTTAGGAGCCTTGCCTTTTAAATCCCTGCTGCACGAAGCCTATATTCATTAAAAAATAAAAGCCTGCAAAGCCTGAATTATTATGACACATTAAGAAAGTGAAAGATAATGAGTTTAGGTCAACCACTCAATGGCGGAGCGGCCTAGCGAGATTGGATTTCTGCTCTTATTCTCTGCGCGGTGTGACGCGGCAGGCAGGAAATTAACTTATATCTACCTCTCCCCGCCTTCCCCCGTAATTTATTTTCCGCCGGCAAACTAAATGAAGTTATTGTTTGTGTCTGAGGTGGAGCTTGTTAGAAAAGAAGGAACAAAAAAAAGTGTGTGTGTGTGTGTGTGTGTGTGTGTGTGTGTGTGTGTGTGTGTGTGTGTGTGTGCATGTGCGGGGCTTAAATAGGCAAGAGACGCCCCTCTGGCGTCAAATTAAATAGGCAGGGGAGAGTGGGCTGTGATTACCTGACACCCCGGCTCATCAATCATGTCGTCCCCTTCTTCTGCTCAGTCCTCCTCGGCTAAACTAATGGCGTTAACCCCCGTCCTCATCATTCAGCTAGCTGCCTGCTTGTTAGCGCCCAGGTTCCCCCTCGCACATCATGGACCAACAGCCCAGGCTCTTATCAACTTCTCCTCTCTTCTCTGCTCTCGCTTCTGCTCTGTCAATGCACTTTGATAAGCAGAGAGCCTTAATGCTCTGTCAATGCACTTTGATAAGCAGAGAGCCTTAACCCATTCTGACCTGAGATCAGATTCATACGAGGTTTCCACTGGACACACACTAGGTCTGATTAACCCATTCTGACCTGAGATCAGATTCTAAAAATGTCAGTCGTTCTTCGATTTTTCAAAAATAGCAGACCTACAAGCTCATAGCGCGCCACTCGGTGGCGCGCTATGAGCTTGTAGATCTGCTATTTTTCAATAGCTAAAGCATGACATGATGCTAACACCAAAATGGGTGCCCGTTCAGAATGGGTTAATGCTCTGTCAATGCACTTAGATAAGCAGAGAGCCTTAATGCTCTGTCAATGCACTTAGATAAGCAGAGAGCCTTAACACATTTAGTACCGGAACTGCATCAAAATAAAGGCGCTGCTTGCGCCAGAGTAATCGCCAGAGTAGTGATCGCTTCTATTTTGAAAGCCATGAACCAGAAATACTTTCTTAAAAAAGTTGACTGACAAAGTGCCATCACAATCTCCGATCATCTTAATATATTTATATACGCTCCAAAAAGAGTTCATATTTTGCGGGAGAGACGGGTGAGGAGCAGAAACGCAGCGCCAGCATATCGATCCATTCATCACCACGGAGAGCGCCCTGGATGAGGAGATACGAGTCATTCTTTCCGCCGCGCTAACATGGGAGTCAATGACAAGCTAATAGTTTCACAGAGCGTTAGCATACGGCAAGCGAAAAGCGAAATGCCAAAAAAAAAAAGAAGTAATTATTCTGAATATTATTATCTCGCCCCGCGTCGTTTGGACGTCGCTAGGACGTCCACAGACGTCTAAGGCACCTCTCGGTTCCAATCCTTATGACGTTTCAGGACGTATTATGTACAAAATGTGTTAATGCTCTGTCAATGCACTTAGATAAGCAGAGAGCCTTAATGCTCTGTCAATGCACTTAGATAAGCAGAGAGCCTTAATGCTCTGTCAATGCACTTAGATAAGCAGAGAGCCTTAATGCTCTGTCAATGCACTTAGATAAGCAGAGAGCCTTAATGCTCTGTCAATGCACTTAGATAAGCAGAGAGCCTTAATGCTCTGTCAATGCACTTAGATAAGCAGAGAGCCTTAATGCTCTGTCAATGCACTTAGATAAGCAGAGAGCCTTAATGCTCTGTCAATGCACTTAGATAAGCAGAGAGCCTTATAATGCTCTGTCAATGCACTTTGATAAGCAGAGAGCCTTAATGCTCTGTCAATGCACTTAGATAAGCAGAGAGCCTTAATGCTCTGTCAATGCACTTAGATAAGCAGAGAGCCTTAATGCTCTGTCAATGCACTTAGATAAGCAGAGAGAGCCTTAATGCTCTGTCAATGCACTTAGATAAGCAGAGAGCCTTAATGCTCTGTCAATGCACTTAGATAAGCAGAGAGCCTTAATGCTCTGTCAATGCACTTAGATAAGCAGAGAGAGCCTTAATGCTCTGTCAATGCACTTAGATAAGCAGAGAGCCTTAATGCTCTGTCAATGCACTTAGATAAGCAGAGAGCCTTAATGCTCTGTCAATGCACTTAGATAAGCAGAGAGCCTTAATGCTCTGTCAATGCACTTAGATAAGCAGAGAGAGCCTTAATGCTCTGTCAATGCACTTAGATAAGCAGAGAGCCTTAATGCTCTGTCAATGCACTTAGATAAGCAGAGAGCCTTAATGCTCTGTCAATGCACTTAGATAAGCAGAGAGCCTTAATGCTCTGTCAATGCACTTAGATAAGCAGAGAGCCTTAATGCTCTGTCAATGCACTTAGATAAGCAGAGAGCCTTAATGCTCTGTCAATGCACTTAGATAAGCAGAGAGCCTTAATGCTCTGTCAATGCACTTAGATAAGCAGAGAGCCTTAATGCTCTGTCAATGCACTTAGATAAGCAGAGAGCCTTAATGCTCTGTCAATGCACTTAGATAAGCAGAGAGCCTTAATGCTCTGTCAATGCACTTAGATAAGCAGAGAGCCTTAATGCTCTGTCAATGCACTTAGATAAGCAGAGAGCCTTAATGCTCTGTCAATGCACTTAGATAAGCAGAGAGCCTTAATGCTCTGTCAATGCACTTAGATAAGCAGAGAGCCTTAATGCTCTGTCAATGCACTTTGATAAGCAGAGAGCCTTAATGCTCTGTCAATGCACTTTGATAAGCAGAGAAGCCTTAATGCGGAGTTAAACTGTGACATGGCGTTCTTGTCGCTGGCAGGGACAAAGCGTGATGAGGGGTGAATGATTAATCCAAAGGGAACGAACGGTAACAGTTCAGCACCTCATTGACGCTGTCACACGCCTGTTTGGGTTGGTTTTTTTTGTTTGTTAAAAGCTCAGGATCTAAGAGTTTATTCCACCGTAATCTTTGAATTTGCTTTCTGCACGTATAGTATACCTCCTCCAAGTTTTGATGAACGAGGCCTAACGTCTCATTATTAGCGTTATGACACTGTTGGTCGATTGGATATAACTGCGCGGGCGAATGCTTGGGTTATATCGTAACAGACTATACGCTCCCTCAGATATGATTTCAGACGGTTCCTAAGGGCCATGAAAATGAATAATGTTTTGCCGTTTTTCCTTTGGTGGCTACAAGCCACGGCACCACCTCAGTACCTCACAACTGCAACTTTTCAGACAATCACCTCTGTACATCTAGGCCAAATATTGAGTGTGCACGTGTGCGCGCGCGTGCCTGTTTGTATGACTATAAGGGGCCCTGCCAGGTTATGCATGTAACCAATTTATCTCCTGTCTGCTGAGCTCTGAGTGATGGTGATATGTTTTAAGTTGGACTAAGGGGTTGCTCATAGTTGCAGACTGTTTTGAAAGCGCCCCCCTCACCCCTGCATTCAGCCCACACATGTGCACGCGCACACACAAACACATATGACCACAGACACTAGCTTTTGAAGAGAGCACCATTAAAACATACACGCACGCATACACCCACACACACACCGAAGTACTATTTCTCTAACTTCTCCAGCCCAGAAAACCCCGGCCTGCGTACTATAAGGCCTGAGTGCCAGTGACATGAGACCAAAGCAAATGAATTAGGAGTGGAGGTCGAAACGGAGTACAACGTCCGTTCCTATTAACCCGCCTGAAGTCAGGAGACCCCTGCAGCAGCATTTGATGTAGTACGCCCGCTCACACAGAGTGGAGTTTGAGTTTCAGAGAAATCTCAATGTTCTCCAGATGCCGGCAATGTGGTGCTGCACAAACAGTTCAAACAAGCCAACAGTTGTATACCGCTATCTGTATTTTGGTTTTATTTAGACTATAAGGCTTAGGTACCAAACGTAACCGGAATGTTTTGGAAAGTTTGAGGCGCCGTGGAGCCAAAAAGCTTGTTCTCCTTGGAAAAGATTTGAGGTGTTGGCTTACTCATCAAAAATGTTCCCAATGAACATAATGCATTCACTGAATGCATGTAGCCTACTTCGTGCTGCGCTATGAGCTTTTAGATCTTTGAAAAGGCTTGAAGATTTGTTAAAACTTTGCTTCTGGAGGTCCCTGGAACAACATATTTTCTAGATGGGGGGTTGGTGGTCATCCTTGAATGAAAAAGTTTGAGTTTAGAAGAGATTTATAGAATCGGTCTTAATGGGTTAAAGTTACAGGGTCTTGAGTGTACAGGGTTTGATGAGGGCCCAGGTAGGGCCGGGCCTTCATTTTCGGGCCTGTTGAGAACTCTAGTATTGCTTCCAAGCGCGGCTGCACTAATAACTTTGGGGCAGGCCCGTCTAGAGTTTAAATGGACAGGTATCAGTCAAAAGGGAGACATCGAAGAGGAAGGATGGATGGGGAAGGATCAACATAATGTCAGAACAGGTCAGGTCAGCTCCATATATGGAGATCTAAGGGTTTGAGGTGAGATGTAGAGTTGCTGGTCAATCTTGATGACATCAGGGATCTCCATATATGGGCTTAATATTGATGACATCACGTGATGTCACGAGACATGACCATATATGGGGCGTGACTGACTGACTGACTGGAAATGCACGATTTCATAGTTCACTGTGACCTGCGGTCGCAAGTCGCAACTAATAATGTTTGAAATGACTTAAGCTGTCTACTAATGTGTTACTGTTAGGCAGGTTTCTGAACGCTCCTCTGACACACAGACCAAGTAGAATGTTATGTTTTTACCATATTATAATGTTGAAAACGGGTGAAGTGATCCTTCAACTGTGGACTGGACACACATAAATACTACATACCGTGTCGTTTTCCAACACCTCGAGAAGCTGACAAGGATCTGCCTCTAAGTCATGTTCATGGTTCCTGCCTCGCCCCGATCCGTCTTATTTTAATTATCCTCTATGTCTTTTCTACGCTATATTTTATTATGCCACTGACAAATGAGCATAAATCAAGCGATCTGTACATAGGTGAGAAATCCCAGGAGCTAGCTATAGGCTGTTAGTCTTTATCTACCTGTCTTTCTGTCTAAAACCGGATTTATACCTTCTTATACTGATTTATGCCAAAGCGCATGTCATACAACGGAAAATTAATTAAGCATTACCTATATGATCTAAACTGTCGTTCGCTTATCTGTGCGAGACACTGTACTGGAGCTCGCTCTTTCTCTCTCTCTCTCTTTTTTCATCTTTATCAGTGGTGTAAAGTAACTAAGTACATTTACTCAAGTACTGTTTTTTAAAAATACTTTACTAGAGTATTTCCAGTTTTCAGTACTTAGTTATTCAGTTACTTTTACGAATTATTATTACAAAACATACATCAACCACTTAATTAATGTATATCCCTATGTACAACGACGCCATTTGAAAATAGCCGATCTACAAGCTCACAATGCGTTGATCTGCTATTTTCAAAAGATTTACATGCATTTGCAAACCTGTGAGATTATTATTAAATGAGACATTCTGCATGATGATGATGAGTACTTTCTACTTTTGATACTTTAAGTACATTTTGATACCAATACTTTAGTTTAGATTTGTAGTGTGATACTTAATCCATTTTGGGGCGGGAACCCCTTTGGAGTTAGCATCATGTTATGCTTTAGCTATTGAAAAATAGCAGATCTACAAGCTCGTAGGAGCGTGTAGGTCTGCTATTTTTGAAAAATCAAAGAACCACTGACATAGAAACGTAGTTTTTTCAGAAAACTGTCAAGATGTAGAAGACATTTATAGAATGTGATCAAAATGATCAAAATGGGTTACCGGTATTTAAGTAACAAACGTGTGAATACTTTTCCCGAGAAAGGAAAGAGGACACCGTTTTAAAAGTTCAGAATGTTTCTTTTATTAACCGGCCGAAACGTTGTTGCTTTTGTACGCTCTGTTATTAATAAAATAAATTGGGCGGATCTCCTCTTTCCTTATAACTCAGTCATTTATTATTATCCTGCACCCGTTATAAATATCTGGATGCGTGTGGCTCCTAAGGCTGTACCCTATAGCCCTTCAGTGGCTGCACCTCTTGACCATTCCTGAACCCTTTCCCCACTGCTCTCCGTCTCCCGTAGGATCTCTCTGATCCGTAACTGTGAGAAGCTCCCGGCCCAGGACCACTTCATCGTGCAGGAGTACCTGGACAAGCCCTTCCTCATGGAGGGTTACAAGTTCGACCTCCGCATCTACATCCTGGTGACGTCCTGCGATCCGCTCCGGATCTTCCTCTACAACGACGGCCTGGTGCGGATGGGCACCGAGAAGTACCACGCGCCCAGCGACGCCAACCTGGTGGGTATTTACCAAGACAAGGAACCGGATCAGTACTGGAGTATGTTCACTTGAGTACTGTACCATTTTTACATGAGATCAGATTTTAAAAATGTTTTCTACATCCTGACAGTTTTCGGGATACCAATTTTATCCAATCAGGATAGAGAACGCAGTCAGGATACAGATTAAACAAGTGGAATTGTAGGTGATTACACAAAAATGTGTACCTGAAAATGTATTTCCTGTTTATTAAAGAGCTGGAGAGACAGGGAGACCCTTATTGTTACTGAACAAACACTCAAACAAACCTCTTGTTTTAACCAATAAATATCACTTACTGACTTTCACTACATTTCAAATACTAATATAGTATATGCCTGGTATAATATATGGCCATATATTATGGCCAGAGTGGTCAGATGGTAAATGGTGCATTTATATAGCGCCTTTATCCAAGGCGCTTTACATAGATTGTGCATCAATTCACCCATTCACACACACATTCATACACCGATGGTGGCAGAGGCCATGCAAGGCACTAGCCAGCACATCGGGAGCAATTAGGGGTTCAGTGTCTTGCTCAAGGACACTTCGACACTAATCTGGGGGAGCCCGGGTTCGAACAGGCAACCTTGCGGTTACCATCCAGCCACTCTACCCCTGAGCCACCGCCGCCCGGGGCGGTTCTGGTATAACCGGATCTCCATATTAAACTGTATGGTGATATATATATCTATATAAATTTTTTTTCTTTATAATTTTTATCCCACGATTTCTTAACCCATTTTTCACCCCTGTGTCAATTATCTAATGTGATTCTGGGCTCAGTCTACACACCCTCCACCTTATTTGTGTCCAAGTTGCTCCTTTACACCCGACAGGGGGGAATCGAACCCAGGACCTTCTAGCTGTGAGGCGATATAGCACTACCAACTGTGCCCCGTGTATGGTGATATATGGGCGTATCGATTGGATCAATGACTCTGGTCTACCTCCTATCTGACTGACTTGATGCCGGGAACCTGCAGGTCCTCCGCTCAGACGGCTCTCGAGACACGTGAAGTTCGTGAACTAGTATAGACACACACACAGACCGATGTGCATTCATAGCAGGATGAGAGAGCAGAGCATTCGCATTTACCCTCTGCTGTGTTTTATTTCACCTTCACCGACCTTTCTGCACGAGCTGCCTTCATCAGGTGAAGAGCAACAGAGCTGAAATACAGAGTGTGCGGCTCTCTCGTTCTTTGATGTTTGCACTGTGCTATAGTCTGCTGCACCGCTCCAACTTTGATGTTTGCACTGTGCTATAGTCTGCTGCACCTCTCCAACTTTGAAGTGTCCACCATTCTGTATACAAGCACCAGACACCAGGTGTGCAGAGGGCATTTTATAACGGGGGGGGGGGGGGGGGGGCATATTTGGGGGGTATGTGAAAAATTGCATGAGGAGGGGGGGATATCCACTCCACTTTTGTGCAAAATTACGCAGATTTTCCACGTTGTTTTTGCGGATTTCAAGGCAAAACACTGCCAATTAACACAGCAAAACACAGCCACAGCTCAAAACACAGCCACAGCTCAGAACACAGCCACAGCTCAAAACACAGCCACAACTCAAAACACAGCCACAGCTCAAAACACAGCCACAGCTCAAAACACAGCCACAGCTCCAAACACAGCCACAGCTCCAAACACAGCCACAGCTCCAAACACAGCCACAGCTCAAAACACAGCCACAGCTCAAAACACGGCCACAGCTCTAAACACGGCCACAGCTCAAAACACAGCCACAGCTCAAAACACAGCCACAGCTCAAAACACAGCCACAGCTCAAAACACAGCCACAGCTCAAAACACAGCCACCGCTCAAAACACAGCCACAGCTCAACACACAGCCACAGCTCAAAACACAGCCACAGCTCAAAACACAGCCACGTCATGGGGGGTCCCCCCCCCATGACGCCAATGTGACCTGTGAGAAAGACCACAGACGTCCTGCGTACGTGCAGAGAAAACAGACACGCTCACTCCCAACCGTAAACAAACAGTCACACTCATGTAGACACTGCTGGCATGAGTAAACATACACAATCATACCGCAGACGCACGCCAACGTTTTCCAAATGCGGATGCCTGCAAGGCCATTCCTGTTGCTTCTCCACATGCTATACATGCATGCATATATGCACACGCACACACACACACACACACACACACACACACACACACACACACACACACACACACACACACACACACACACACACACACACACACACACACACACACACACACACACACACACACACACACACACACACACACACACACCTGAGCAAACACATTCACACGGCAGATGTCTCATGTAATATCAGGCGGCTGATGTTTGCCTCAAGGTTCTTCACCTGCGGAACCACAGCCTGCTACTGATAATATGATGTAAGCACATGCAAGCACACACCCTGTCTTTCTCATCATACAGACCTATCTTTCATATTCCCATCACACGCACACATGTGTGTGCACACGCTGTTATTTCAGGCATGTTCATTTACTGTACGCACACACACCATGGGAGCCCATATCTCATGTCAAGTCATGCATGCTGATGTTCTCTCTCTCTCTCTCTCTCTCTCTCTCTCTCTCACACACACACACACACAGACGGCAGAGTAAAAAATCCCCAGCGTTAATTCCCTGGCAGATCCGCGTGGCTCCATTCGTATAACACTCTCAGAGTCAAAGCGAACGCTCAGGATTTCACAGTGTGTGCGATCCCCGGGCTGTGCCATAAACGGTGTATTGTCTTAGCGGTCCGTGACACATGATGGAGTGACTCATGCCATTGGAGATGGATGTGCAATCCCACAGAGAGTGACTTTCAGACAGCCAACGGGGGCCAGAGTGGTCCACGGTCACCCCTGATTTCACTATGAACAGAGGGACAAGGATCCATTGTCTACCACATGAAGCCAGAGACGCTGTTAAAAGGAACACCAAAGCATTAAAGTGCTTCATAGGCCTGCTGTGTGTACTATATGCTAATGATGTTTTGGTATTAAACACGGCTATGATTTGTAACCATGAGGTTGCTGGTTTGAGTACCGGACAAGCTACGTACATATGCATGAAACATGGGGTTGGTTAAAAATAAGAGAGAAAAAAAAATAGATCTACAAGACCACAATGCGTTGAGTCGTGGCACGTTGTGAGCTCGTAGATTGACTATTCTCAGCGTGCAACACCATCAGCGTGCAACAGGCTTTTAACAGCTGCAATCCATAACCTTGTTATGTCCTATAACCGGAATTCAAACCCACGGTGCCAAAATGTCCAGAAAGCGGAAAGCCAGAATGATTTTTTTAACTTCCACAGGAATAGAAGAGCTGACCTCTGTGATGACACACGTTGCGTACAGAGTACGGACAGGACGTACAGTAGTGTGCATGGATTTTATGTAACTCATTAATTTGCGTCCTCTCTGTCCCTCCACAGAGCCAGCTGTACATGCACCTGACCAACTACTGTCCTCTCTGTCCCTCCACAGAGCCAGCTGTACATGCACCTGACCAACTACTGTCCTCTCTGTCCCTCCACAGAGCCAGCTGTACATGCACCTGACCAACTACTGTCCTCTCTGTCCCTCCACAGAGCCAGCTGTACATGCACCTGACCAACTACTGTCCTCTCTGTCCCTCCACAGAGCCAGCTGTACATGCACCTGACCAACTACTGTCTCTCTGTCCCTCCACAGAGCCAGCTGTACATGCACCTGACCAACTACTGTCCTCTCTGTCCCTCCACAGAGCCAGCTGTACATGCACCTGACCAACTACTGTCCTCTCTGTCCCTCCACAGAGCCAGCTGTACATGCACCTGACCAACTACTCGGTCAACAAGCACAACGAGAACTTTGAGCGCGACGACACAGCGGACAAAGGCAGCAAGAGGTCCATCGGCTGGTTCACAGAGTTCCTCCGCTCCAACGACTACGACGTGGGCAAGTTCTGGGGCGACGTCTCTGTGAGTGATTTACACAGATTTATAATTTATAATATGCTTCGTTGCACGATGCTGCTGCTGCTCGACAAAAACACCTGTTCACTCATACATCAAGTCTGATTGATACTTTGTCGTACTACAGTGTCGTGCGACATCATCGTCCAGTCTCATGCATGTCAAGTGAGGACACAGATGCAGAATGACAAAGCTATGCAGGTTCAAGTCCAGTAAAAAATATATTAAACAAATAACAGGCTGACTAGAAGTGAGGCAAGCAATCATAGGGAGGCTAGACAACGACTTTAAACACACACACAACTACTAGTGTACATCTAAGGCAGTTGGTCCCAAAGTGGGGTCCGGGGACCCCCAGGGGTCCTTGAGGGAGGTTCCAGGGGGTCCCCAGCTAAATGATAGTTTGGAACCAAATAGACCCTTATGGGTAAATGGGAGTCCGTAGACTAATGCATCTCAAACTGGGGGGGGGGTCCTTGAAATTAAAGCGGTTGAATATTCCTGCTAGAGCCGTGACAATCTTCTGTGATGGGGGGTCCCTGGTATATCTTTTTCAAATGGGGGTCCGCGAGCTAATAAGTGATCAATTTGGGGGTCGTTGACATGAACAGGTTTGGGAACCACTGATCTAAGGAACTGGTAGAGAACTGAGAGAGTGACCTGGTTTAATCCATTGAGACCGGGAAAGTATGGGGTCATTTCAGAAAACTGGAAGTTTTTTAGAACAGTCCTTTTCAAAGGTAGCAGATATACAAGCTCACAGCGAGTCACTTTGTGCTGCGCTGCGAGCTTGTACATCTGCTATTTTTGAAAATAGTGTTTCTCTATCTTTGAACACAAATTCAAATCCCTGGCACAAATTTTCAGATGGGTGGCCAAGTATATATCATTTTTGGGGTCCTTGACATGAAAACCTTGGAGAACAACTGATTCTGGAAAGCATTTGTAGAATCGGCCTCAGGTCTTAATGGGTTAAATCCAAATAGGAGGATGAATAGATTGGCACTGGTGCTTACTTGAAACAGGTGTACAGGTAGGTAATGGTGACTAATTACACACTTCTACTTAATATTACTTTTTTCTTTGTTCCTCATGTATAATTGTATTTGGTAAGGGTAGGCATGATACGCTAATTAGCTTCAGCCTAGACTTTTTTTGGTCATAACAATGTATTATTTATCATCATACTATAATTCAGTCAATGTCTGTCTGAATGTCTGAGTGTCTGAGTGTCTGTCAGAAACACCGCCGTATCTCCTCACCGGCTGCACCAATCGCTCAAATTTAACAAATTATAAATTAATAATGAATTTATTAGTGACAAGGGGGGGGGGGGGGGGAATATCTCACAACGGGTAAGGGCTTATATTTATAACAAATTATTTGTTTTGTACATGAACTGATGACCAAAATGAAACATTGAAAGTGAAGTGAAAGGAGAGAAACACAGAGGTTCTCACAAAGCAGAGCATGCTCGATACCACAACATACTAGTGTACACACGTGTGTGGCGCGCACGCACACACGCATGCACGTGCACTGTGTAACACTACATGTACACGCTTCCACACTTGCCAGTCCACACATACCGCCTACTGTACAGTCATCCATTTGAAGGCCAGCGAGCCGAGGTTTGATGGGCGTTGTTATGACAGTGATTCAACAAGCTTCAATACATTGTTTGGCTGCAGGAAGAGTCTGGTTGAAAACAACATTCCTACGAGAAGAATCACCTCATCCGCCACTCGTCTCCGCTCATCCAAACACCTCAGCCCTGCTGTGTCTGCTCTCACCGTGTCTGATTCAAGGCTGCTTTTTATCGATACCAAAAGAAAAGAGACAAAAGAGTCATGATTCAATGTAAAAATTTACTTTTTCCACCACTGCTCGTGTCCACAGTCCTCCTACAGGCCCTGTGTGAAACACAGGGCTGTGGGTTGGAGCCCAAAAGTGGACCAGAGATATTCTTCTGACAAGTTTGTTCTGCTGTTCGCATCTACCAGTCCTTACATAACCTCTCCATTTCCCCCACCCTCTCTCCGTCCTGTTGCGGTCTTCACACAGTTTCACACACAGTTTCACCTATCACCTCCCCTTCAGATCTCACTTTTTAATAATGGCGTCCTTCCCTTCCAGCCCTCTAACGCCAACCCCGCCACGCTTCCTTTCTTCCCCTCACGTTCTCAGTCAGTCGGTCCAGTATGCCCGCTCGCTGCCCGGCTCAGCTGGACCTTCTGCCCCCTTCCCTTCCCTTCCCTTCCCTTCCTTTCCCTTCCACGCCACTTCTGCTGCGCTCTCTCCTTTCTTTCCTCCTCATCAAAAGTGGGCCCTGCTCTGCTCAGAGTTGTGGTGTCTGGACGGTCGATGCTTGCACACTGTGCCTCTGTTCTCCGCTCTCCTTATACTTTTAATCCTCAGTCTCCTTTCAGTTGGTTTCCAATGTCCAGTCTGCTGCTGTGATGCAGGGCGACCCGGCACATTTAGTCAGTACAGCCTGGCCAGGAACCCCTTTTTGTAACAACAACAAAAATGTATGTTGCTAAATACTGTACATTTTGGCACAGTATTCAGCAACATACATTTTTTTTGTAATTCTTTAATAAATATTTGAAGGTTTTCAGAAAACGGAATCGGCCATAGTCCTAAATGAGTTAAGCCTATGTGGAGCGCCTGATCCCTGGTGCGATCACAGAAAAACTAGAAAAAGTAATGTATAATATCATTACTTGGGTTTATGCGACGTTTATGTTGCTGGGGGGGGGGGCATATACCATATACAGTCACTGACGCTTCATTCACTTTTCTTCCGCTGTTGATCGACAGTCAATCTCTTATCCCGTCAGTATGTACAGAGAGTTTAGCATCTCATGAGGACGAGAGTTTTTATTACTCAAGTACCGAGAGATTCTTCTGCACTTTCCTGACTTTTTCTTCTAGAAGATACGATTTTCTACAACAGAAAACCTTTTTAATGAAGTCCCTAGTGTGGCGTTATTAACACGTCCCTCCTCGACATAGCCGCTGGGTGGTTAGCTGCTAGCTTACTTCCTAAAATAGGCTACGAGCTTCATTAAGCCGAACCCGGCTTTTATACCGCAGAATGTCCTCTCGGTATGTGTCCCCGTTGATCCACCCGCGGCGGACAGGAGGCTGAGCTGCCTCTGCCCCAGTGAGGGTCCACTAAGGGCATACGGGGACAGGACTGCTCCCTTCAGAACAGGGGGATCAGCTGCTCGTTGCTTGGGGTTCCACCACTAAGGGAAAAGCCATCACGGTGAGACTTTCCCAGTGGACAGTAGCAGGATAGTAGCAGCCATATGGCTGGCTTACACTAGCCAAGAAGAGCAACCCCCAGAGTCACGGTGGAGGTATGGCCGCATCCTGGGAACTCTGCAAAGGTGTCTCCATCCAGGATTTCTGCACAGCGGCAAGTTTGTCATCTCCCTCGACCAGCGTTGCATGCTATAACCTAGATGAGGTGGGATCCACCGAGTGGTTCCTCTAAAAAGGTCCCGGAGCACACATTCAGCAGGCTATCTGTCAGCTCTGTGCACCTGACACATATCCCAGAGCACACGAGACAGGCCAAGAACTGTCAGCGCTCTAGTTAACAATTGGGCTACTGGGTCTGTGACCTAACCGGCCTGCTGGTCCTGTGGCCTGGCTAACCCAAGCCTGAATGAAGCCCCATGAAGGAGCACAAAGACCACCGTATGCTAGCTTTGTGCACATGGACAGCCCAGGGTTGTCAGTGCTCTATACCTACAGGGACTATTGGACTATTGGGTCTGTGACTGAACTAGCCCAACTTCTCTTGGCCTACTCTGAGGAGGACGGACGTCCCCCGTCGTCCGTTCCCTCTCAGGACGAGGTTACTGACAAGCCCGCGTCCACCCAACACGGGATAAGGATACGGGGGAGACATTAGGTCCCCATAGGGCGAACCACTTGGCGAAATGAAGCTTAAAAGAACTGGAGGTTCCTTCAGTAACCATGGTTCTTTAAGCAAATGAGTGAAATGGTTCGCAAAAACAAACATCAGTGACGCAAAAACATCACACACACACACACACACACAGCAAGGTGATTGCCAGAAACCATTGCTTAGAGACACGTTCACATCTTTCACACGTTCACATCTTTTAGCCGCCAGCCAGTGGCCTGAACCCAGGACTCAGGTCAGTGAGAGAGATGGCTGGGAACAGGTGTTTGTATTTGACAGACAGACAGACAGACAGACAGACAGACAGACAGACAGACGCAGCCACATGGGGTGAGTAGGAAGCTGTGTGTTGTCTTATCAGGCCAAAGCCAGGCCGCTCCAGCCCTCCCCTGCAGACAGATAGTCTGGAGAAACAGCAGGCCAGCAGCACTGTGTGGGACTCCATTGGGGAACAGAGCATTGTAGAAGTATCACAAACCAACCGTGTGTGCTGCTGTGTGTGTGTGTGTGTGTGTGTGTGTGTGTGCAGCCCATATAGACAGTGTGAGAAAGCAAGGCAGGTAGTGTAGCGAGACAGCCATCTGAATCACGCACGCACACGCACGCACACACACACCGTTCACGTTCAGTACTGGAGGCTGCTTAGCGATCTCTTATCATGTATGACACTGTGTGTGTGTGTGTGTGTGTGTGTGTGTGTGTGTGTGTGTGGCAGCAGGTTTCAACTTGTGGCTTCGTCTGCAACACTGCATGATCTCCATTTTTCATAGTTAACCGCAATGTCATTTAATCCGGAAATTAAAAATAATATTATTTATTTTTTTACTCACCTGTTAGACAGCGTCCACACAGATCCGGCGCGCACGCGGCCACGCACACGCTTATTACTTGTTTTTCTGCTCAAAATGAGCCAAAATCCAGTTTTTTGGAGGTTGTTATTCCCTCTTCCGCAGAAGGAAAACAACATATCGCCGTATACCCCAACCTAATGGTCTCCTATCATAGAGTAATAAAAGGAACTGGCACGAGGAAACACAAGAAACTAATACTTGGAACATACAAACTCAAAAACAGGACTGAACACAGCGACTACAAACAATGACTAAACAGAGCACTGAACACACAAGGGGCATATAAATAGACAAGGGATAACTAGACACAGGTGAACACCACTGACAATCAACACTGGGACAGGCTGGGGAACTAAAGGGGACACAGGTGGAAACACTGGCACTAGTCAAGACAGAAACAGAACTACAGGGGCAGACAGGAAGGCACAAAACAAGACTACAAAATAAAGGTTCACAGTGTAAAGCAGAACTGCAACTACGAAACAAGGAAAATACCGACTACAAAATCACATTAACACAAAGAAGTAAACTAAAAACCAAGGAACACATGAAAATCCAAAACATGTCATGCAACGTGACAGCTTGTCTCCTATGAATAAGCTTGTCTAGTTGTTACGTCCCCACCAAAGAGGTCCAGGTGTTACTTTGTGGTAAATGGTGCATTTATATAGCGCCTTTATCCAAGGCGCTTTACATAGATTGTGCATTACATTCACCCATTC
>NC_137869.1:5965872-5970872 GCF_963924005.1 Protomyctophum bolini
TGGAGGTGTACCTGATTTTGTGCCTCATACGTCTAGCTGTGTATGTGTGTGCGTGTGCATGTGCGCGAGTGTGTGCGTGTGTGTGTGTGTGCGTGTGTGTGTGTGCACATTTGTACGTGTGCGCCTGAGTGTGAGAGACAAGGCAAACAGCCGTGAATGCAGTTGTTCCACTCCAACAGTAATGATCCCCCCTGTGCTACTAGCTGCCCTCCATAACTCTCATCAATTAACATCGTAGGCACCCGCGCACACACACACACACACACACACACACACAGTTTCCCCTTTCATGCAACATTTACAGCAACAATCATTTCTTTCCAAAAATTCAAGTGATTAGTCAGGGGATAGTTTCATGCGTATAGAAAGCCCTCCTCCCTGCCGTGCCCGCCGCCCCGCCGCACATGCTGCCAAGCCTGAAAATAACTTTATTATTACCCTCTTCTAGTCAGCCCATAACGGTTGTAACCCATTCAGCAGGGGACGTATAGAACAGCACCAGAACCAGACCCATGGGCTAGCCGCGACAAACGGCATGAGGCCCCCATGGCCAGGCCCCTATAGGCTGCAAATTACATTTTTTTAGTAGATCACTTTACACCGGTTTAGAGCAAATTCAATCCATTTTATCCGCGTTTCACCATATTTGAGTTTTTCTTTTTCTGTTTTTTTTTTCTTTTCTTTTTTTCTATACTTGCCTGGAGTCTTAAAAGAGTGAGTGGGGTAGGGGGGACTTGTGTCAGAAAATGCAACACAATCTATATGGGCTTCACAGGTTTGTTTGAGTTTTGCAGACTGAAGTGACTCGGGTTTCGTTAGCGGTGTCGCTGTGGATTACACAGGCCGCGCCTCCACCTCGTCCCCTTTGCTTACTGCCTGGAACGTCAGGGCCGCAAAAAAAATAAAAGACAAAATCTGCCATAAAACGAGAGCTCAACTCACACAAACTCCCAAGGCAGATGGCTATCGCATGGAGGGAAATGTCAAATACCATTTACTACTCAGATTTGTGCGTGTGTGTGTGTGTGTGTGTGTGTGTGTGTGTGTGTGTGTGTGTGTGTGTGTGTGCGTGTGTGTGAGTGTTTGTTGCACATTTCTAGAAAAGGAACATGATTGCATTTCATGTCCTACAATTAAGCCACCAGAAAGTTGCCACAGGCTTTTCCCTTTATTTTAACCCGTTCTGGGCGGGAACCCTTTTGGTGTTTTACCCCTTCTGGACAGGAACCCAGTTTGGGATTCTTGTTGCTATGTGAAGTAAATTGGCAGCATACAATTCTAGAATTTTTTTATTCATATTTGTTTTTTTTTGTTTTAAATTCTAAATAATTTAGGACTGAGGCCTAAAAACACCTTGTAAATACTGACCTACGTTTTTTAATTTGTATTAAAAAAAAATCAATTCTTTTGTGTAGGTATATATACTGTACAAATAGCAACAACAACCCCAAAAGGGTTTCCTGCCCAGAACAGTTATTTCCATGATTAGGGGACATTTTTGGACCAGGTTTGCTGGACGTTACCAAATGAACAGGGCAGGCACAGGAGTCAATAGAGCCTTCAAAAAAATGGACAACAAATGCAGACATTTGAGACGCGTAGCAAAAAACCAACACAAATCAAACACACACCAGAAGAAATAGTGGAATGTTGGCAGTGGTGGAAAGTGACATTTAAATAATATACTTTATACTTCGACTCCACTACATCTCTGGGGGAAACTAGTACTTTTTAGCCCACTACAAATTGACAGCTTTAGTTACTATAGTTACTTTAACGTTAAATTACAAAACATACATTTAACACAATTTTATACTATTTTCAAGGTTACCAATACTTTTGTACATTTTGACATTTTACAGGACTTCTTCAGTAAAATAAATAGATAAATTGGAATAGTTCGTGAATCAAACACACACCTGGAAAACATGTGGGATGTTTGTTTACCGTGCGCTGCTTAAAGCTGGAGTGAAAACAGGGATGTGAAGGCAGAGGCAGTTTACTAAACCAAGGCCAGGTATCAAACAAGGCGCATTGTGCTGAAAACGTGACAGAGAAGAGAGAGAGAGGTGGAGAGAGAGAGAGAGAGAGAGATTGCGACTGGAAGAGAAATCAGGCTTTTGTGCGATCCTTATCTTAATTCAGTAGGGTTTTCAACAAAGGTTTTTACCTCCTATTGACATTCAAAACATCAGCGCTACACAGGCAGTCACACACACACACACACACACACACACACACACACACACACACACACACACAGTGTAACCCTAGACCGTTCACTTTCATTAAAACAGTCCAGACAGCATCTGTGTCTCGTAGAGGAAAGGCGTTTCATTCAGCCATGGTCTTCACTAGTACACACACTCACACACGTGCATGCACACACACATGCACATGCACCACGAACGCGCACGCACGCACACATGCCCCCCCCCCCACCCCCACCCCCCCCCACACACACACACACGCACGCATGGGCCTTAAAAGACTCTCTTTCACAATCACAAAACCACCACCAAACACTCTTCTTATACCTAAAATGGAACCCCGACCACCTCACTTCCTGTACTTTCAGAGCTTTTCCTGGTACCTCACTTCCTGGAACTACTAATTATATTACCTTGTTTCACCCAGTATGTTTCTTTCAATGCACATACTGTACCAGGACAGGACTATACCAGGACACAAACTGACTACTAGTGGTGGTTATAGAAACAAAATGGAGGTCCACACGTTCAGTTTAGTTTAAAATCCCCTGCTGTATTATATGAATAATGCTTTAGCCTCATGGATAAATAAATAATAATATAGCCAATTGTACGATGGCATCCATAGCCTATAGGCATTCTCACCCTGCTCTACCATCGGCCCTTTCTAGAGTTGAACCGTGTGCCGTAAGCCGGCATGACAAATAACGTCAAAGCAGGGTGATGGCAAATCGGGGTAGAATATTCGGTGTAAGCTGAGGTAGCAGCAGGAAGGGAGGGGTGAGAGAGGGAGGGCTGTGTGTGTGTGTGTGTGTGTGTGTGTGTGTAGGGGCATTGGTTTTTGTTAGAACAGGAGGAGGAATAAGCACGCAAAATCGAATGATTCACCTCGTCCATCTGGCCCGTGAGCCCGACCAGAAGCGCCATTTATCCGTCTTGCAGGGACCCCGGTGGGCTTCCATCATCATGGACCCACCAAAACGCTAACTGCTCATTGCAGCAGGCTCTGGCTCGCTTAACACATTTTGACCTGGGAACGATTCTACAAATGCCTTCTAAATCCATAAAACAGTTTTCTGAAAAAGCTGTTTCTATCAGTCGTTCTTCGATTTTTCAAAAATAGCAGACCTACAAGCTCGTAGCGCGCCACTCGGTGGCGCGCTATGAGCTTGTAGATCTGCTATTTTTAAATAGCTAAAGCATAACATAATGCCAACACCAAAAGGGGTTCCCGCCCAAAATGGGTTAAAACAGACACACTCCCTCTCCCCCACATTTAAAAATATATATTTTGTTATTTTACTTTTGGAGCGTGTTTGCAGCGAGCCGCAAGTAATTAGAAGCCTTGCCAGATCACTGCAAAGCTGTGTCTCTTTTGCTGGGGGTCCACATACTGTATAAGTACAGTGCAAAGGCCAAGCTGTGTGCTTGTTAGGGGGCCGTCTATATACGCTGCAGTCCCTCCCCGGCCGCATGTGACCATGTGCATAATGATGTACTGTACTGTACTGTACTGTATGCTTTTTTTTTTTGGTGTTGCAGAACAAGAATAATATCATGACGGAAAATTCATGCTGTGGCTGCAGTGCAGACACTTAACCCATTCTGAACGGGAACCCGTTTTGGTGTTAGCATCATGTTATGCTTTAGCTATTGAAAAATAGCAGATCTACAAGCTCATAGCGCGCCACCGAGTGGCGCGCTACGAGCTTGTAGGTCTGCTATTTTAGAAAAATCGAAGAACGACTGACATTTTTTTAGAATCTGATCCGAGGTCAGAATGGGTTAATCAGACCCAGTGTGTGTCCAGTGGAAACCTCGTATGAATCTGATCTCAGGTCAGAATGGGTTAAGTGTTTTTGTATGCGTGCGAGCCGTGCACGTAGTACCACGTATGTACGTGTGTGCGTGTGTGTGTGCGTGTGTGTGTGTGTGTGTGTGTGTTTCTCCGGGGCAGATCCTTGGTGTTGCGTGTGGCTGATCACTGTGATCTGCCCTGCATCAAACCGCAGCCGGCCTTTCATTCTTACAGGGGTGGTGGTGGTGGTGGGAGGGCTGTGTGTATAATGTGAGTGTGTGTGCGTGTGCGTGCGTGCGTGCGTGCATGAGTGCGTGTGTGCGTGCCGTGCACATGTATTGTTTTGCATGGTGTAAGTGGTGGTGTTGGTTATCAGAAAGGGATCACGCATGCACAAAATAGCTTAGATAAACACACACACACACACACCTACACATGCACGCGGGCACGCACAATGTCGGTCTTTCCAGGATTTGTTTGTTGCTGGCCGCAAACTAATTACCATGTCTTCATCCATCCATCCTGCACCCCTAGCCCCCCCCCCCCCCCCCCACCCCCGCCCCCACCCCTCCACTGCAGGACAGGTGAAGAGTGATGGGTAGTTAATGAGCTGGGCGTGCTCATGTCAAGCGTGGGGCTGGTTTGTGTGTGTGTGTTTGAGAGTTTTGGCGCGTGTGTGTCTCACATCGGACACAAAGAAACGTGCAAGCCTTTCCACTACATGGCAACGGCCCTCGGAAAGAGCTTGTCTGGGCACACATTTGAACATGCGTGGAGACGCCATGCAGGCTCCAGCTGGCTTTCACCCCCAACTGCGGTGACGGCTAAAACCAGCTAAAACGCCCCACCCCCCCCCCCCCCCCCTCCTACTCCTGACTGACCACCTCCGCCAACGAGCCCCCAACCCCCGACCCCTCGTTCACTCGTCCCTCTGCGATTGTTTCAAGATGAGTTTGGTTTGCATGTGCTTCCCCACGAGCCAACATAATCCA